>NC_058081.1:361879309-362179309 GCF_014858855.1 Bufo gargarizans | reverse complement strand
CGAACCCGAACTTTTCAGTAAAAGTTCAGGTTCGAGTTTGGTGTTCGGTGATTTAATGGCGCTTTTTGAAAGGCTGCAGAGCAGCCTATCAACAAGCGTTTAACTCTTGTGCCCTTAGAAGCCACCACAGCCATGCCTTTGAATGGCATGGCTGTGATTGGCCAGTGCAGCATGTGACCCAGCCTCTATATAAGCTGCACGTCACTCTGCTCTTACTAGTGTAGGGATAGGATGCTGCTGCTGTGAGGGAGAGAATAGGAAAGAATCTGTTATCAGAAGTGCTTGTTAACTCTGCGATCTACAGTGATTTTGTTTTGTGAGTGCAGTGCACCATTTTTTTTACCCTGCCCTGAGCCCAGTGACACAGAAAAATAAATTTTATCCATCTGTTAGTTAGGTGGGCGTCGGTGGCCATTTTGTGCAACTTCAGTGCACCAGCACAGCATATGTGCATTTCTGACAGTCAAATACAAGGTTTAAATGCTGCAGTTATATTCAGGGTTTTAAAAAAACAAAAATGTTTGCAAGATAATACATTTTGGGTCCTTTGCTGAATTAGTGACAGTCAAATACAAACTTTAAATACTGCAGTTATATTCTGGGTTGATTAAAAACACCCATTTTGTGCAAGACCCTACATCTCGGGCCTTTGATGCATTTGTCACAGTCAAATACAAGTGGTAGATACTGCTGTTATATTCTGGTATTAAAAAAAACCCACCCATTTTAGGCAAGATAAGAAATTTGCGGCTTTTGCTGCATTTCTGACAGTCAAATACAAGTGTTAGATACTGCCGTTACATTCTGGTATTTAAAAAAAACACCCATTTTGGGCAAGATAATACATTTGCGGTCTTTGTTGCATTTGTGACAGTCAAATACAAACTTTAAATACTGCAGGTATATTCTGGGTTTAAAAAAAAAAAAACTTTTGTGCAAGACCCTACATCTGGGGCCTTTGCTGCAATTCTGACAGTCTAATACAAGCGTTAGATATTGCTGTTATATTCTGGTATAAAAAAAACACCCATTTTGTTCAAGACCCTCCCTCTGGGGCCTTTGCTGCATTTGTGACAGTCCAGTACAAGCATTAGATACTGCTGTTATTCTCTGGTATTAAAAAAACACCCATTTTAGACAAGATAATACATTTGCGGCCTTTGCTGCATTTCTGACAGTCCAATACAAGCGTTAGATACTGCTGTTATATTCTGGTATTAAAACAACATCCATTTTGGGCAAGATAATACATTTGCAGCCTTTGTTGCATTTGTGACAATCAAATACAAACTTTAAAGGGCTTCTACCACCAGAAATACTGTTATGTAGCTGACTGACATTAGCGATGCGCTAATGTCAGCACTACATAACAGTATGTTTCTAACATTAGTCCCTGCAGCCGTTTTTGTAAAAAAAAGCACTTTTATTATATGCTAATGAGCCTCTAGGTGCTATGTGGGCATAAAATCAGCACCTAGAGGCTCCGTCCACTCACCCTTTATCTCGCCCAGGTGCCCTGTTCTGCCCGCCCAGCTCCTTTTGATTGATGGCACGGTCCACCGCATCGTTGACGAAATCCCGCGCCTGCGCCATTCACTTCTGTCTTCGGCGCAGGTGCAATAAGTAAAGGCTGCTTTCCTGATTCCGGCTTCCTCACTGTGACATAGTCGGCGCAGTGAGAAATCCGGCGCCAGGAGCGCATCATTCACTCACTGCACCTGCGCCGAATATAGAAGTGAACGGCGCAGACACAGGATTTCATCAGCGATGCAGTGGACCGTGCCATCAATCAAGAGGAGCTGGGCGGGCAGAACAGGGGACCTGGGCGGGATAAAGGTTGAGTGGACGGAGCCTTTAGGTGCTGATTTTCCGCCCACATAGCACCTAGAGGCTCATTAGCATATAATAAAAGTGCTTTTTTTTTTTTTTTTTTGCAAAAACGGCTGCAGGTACTAATGTTAGAAACATACTGTTATATAGTGCTGACATTAGCGCATCGCTAATGTCAGTCAGCTACATAACAGTATTTCTGGTGGTAGAAACCATTTAAATACTGCAGTTATATTCTGGGTTTAAAAAAACACCCATTTTGTGCAAGACCCTACATCACAGTCAAATACAACCAGTCAATACTGCAGTTACATTGTTGGTTGACAAATTAAACATTTTTGTGACCGTGAAGTAATTGTATAAAATTCACCTGTCACACTATTGTGTGACCTCAAGAAATGTTTCCTCTTTATGACACCGCCACTGCCTTTCAGTGAACTTAATTGTTGACTATTGTCGGTTACATTGTCGCCTGACATATACCATCTGTTAGTTTGGTGGGTGAACGCAAAGAATGAGTATGAGCGTCAAATAAGGGACATGGCCCCGGGTGTGGTGCTGCTGGTGGAGCTCCTGTTGCAGGGATAGGACGTGGTCTATCTGTGCCAGCTACACGCACAAGTGAAACACCTTCCTCAGGTGCGAGTAGGCGACAGAACCTTCAGCGTTATTTGGTTAAGCCGAATGCGGCTCTACGAATAGTGAGGCCAGAACAAGTACAGGCGATAGTAGATTGGGTGGCTGACAGTGCCTCCAGTTCCTTCAAATTGTCTCCCACCCAGTCTCCTGCTAAAAAAACAGAGTTGGCACCTGCAGCCCATGGCCATCAGTCTTTCACCTCACCCCCTTGCAAATCAGCCAAGCAGTCTGAGCCCCAAGTCATGGAGCAGTCTCTTCTGCTTTTTTATGATTTTGCTAGCAGTTTTTCCTAGGGCTATCCACATAGCCCTTCCCCAGAAGTGGAAGAGATTGAGTGCACCGATGCCCAACCACTTATGTTTCAGGATGAGTACATGGGAGGACCACCGCAGCTCGGATGATGACGAAACACAAGTGCCAACTGCTGAGGCTTTCGAAAGTGTGCAGACCGACAAGGAGGGCAGGGCTGAAGACTGGGTGGAAGATGATGTGGAGGACGATGAGGTCCTCGACTCCACATGGAATCAGGGTCATGCGAGTGACCTGTGTAGTTCAGAAGAAGAGGCGGTGGTCGCACCGAGCCACCAGCACAGCAGAAGAGGGAACAGGGTGAAAAAGCGGAGCGGGCGTCCCCTAGTGAGTACGCCTGCTACTGCCCACCGCAGCAACGGACCAAGCACACCAAAGCCAGCTCCAAGGAGTTCCCTGCCGTGGCAGTTCTTCAGACAATGTGCTGATGACAAGACATGAGTGGTTTGTAGGCTGTGCAATCAAAGCCTGAAGCGAGGCATAAACGTTCTCAACCTGAACACAACCTGCGTGAAAGAAAGATCTCTGGTTCCTCTTGCTTCCTCTTCTGCTGCAGTCTCGGCTTCTTCATCCACCTCTGGAGTGACAGTGCCACCTGCCACCCCGCAAACAGAGGATCTGCCAGCAACACCACCATCTGGATCACCAAGCATCTCCACAATGTCCCACGGAAGCGTTCAGCTCTCCATCTCCTAAACACTGGAGCAGAAGAGGAAGTAACCCCTACCCACCCGCGATCCCTTTCCCAGAATGGCAGCATTTAAAAATGACTGGCCTTTGAAATGCTATCATTTCGTCTGGTGGAAACGGAGAGTTTTAAAATCCTTATGGCGGAGGCTGTCTCGCAGTACGTAGTGCCCAGCCGTTACTACTTTTCCAGGCGTGCCATCCCTTCCCTGCACAACCAAGTGGGGGACAAAATCAGGTGCGCACTGCGCAATGCCATCTGTGGCAAGGTCCACCTCACTACGGATACGTGGACCAGTAAGCACGGTCAGGGACATATCTCCATAACAGCACACTGGGCGAATGCAGTGGCGGATCGGCCTGAGGTGGATAGCAGTTTGGCGCATGTCCTTCCACCACCGAGGATTGCAGGGTGCTTCAGTTTGCCTCCTGTTGCTTCCTCCTCCTACTACGCTTCCTCATCCGGACAGCGTAACACCTTCACCACTAACTTCAGCACAGCCAGGGGTAAACGACAGCAGACAGTTTTCAAACGTATTTGTTTGGGGGACAAACCCCACGCCGAGCAGGAGCTGTGGACGGGCCTTGAACAACAGATCGATGACTGGTTGGTGCCAGTGAGCTTTAAACCCGGCCTGGTGGTGTGCGATAATGAGCAAAATCTCGTAGAAGCTCTGGGACTAGCTGGTTTTTCGCACATCCCTTGCTTGGCGCATGTGCTGAATTTGGTGGTGCAGAGATTCCTTAAAAATTACCCCGATATGTCAGAGCTGCTGCATAAAGTGCGGGCCGTCTGTGCTCTCTTTCAGCATTCTCACCGTGCTGCTGCTCGCCTGTCAGCGCTGCAGCGTAACTTCGGCCTTCCCGCTCACCGCCTCATATGCGACGTGCCCACAAGGTGGAACTCCTCCTTGTACATGCTGGCCAGACTGTGCGAGCAGCAGCAGGCTATAGTGGAGTTTCAGCTGCAGCACGCACGGGAAGTGGCGTACACACAATCCATTGGGCCCCGATACAAAACTGATCCATGATTACTGGATGGCCACGCTGCTGTATCCCCGTTACAAGGACAACGTACCGTCTTTAATTCCCTCGCTGGAGCGTGATCATAAGATGCGCAAGTACAAGCGCACGCTGGTAGACGCGCTGCTGGTGGCATTCCCACCTGACAGCGGGGCACAGTGGAAGCACAAGGCGAAGGCAGAGGAGGAGGAAGAGGTCGCCAACGCAGCTGGGGCACCGCCAGCACCTCAGAAGGCAGGGTTAGCATGACCGAAATGTGGAAATGCTTTGTTAGCACGCCACAACAACCAGCACCACCAGCTGATATGGAACGTCTTAGCAGGAGGCAGCATTTCAGCAACATGGTGGAGCAGTATGCGTGCACACTCCCACATGTACTGAATGACGTGTCTGCCCCCTTCAACTTCTGGGTCTCCAAATTGGGCACATGGCCTGAGCTTGCCCTTTACGCCTTGGAGGTGCTGGCCTGCCCTGCAGCCAGTGTATTATCTGAACGTGTGTTTAGCACGACAGGAGGGGGTTATCACAGGTTATATTTCCCAATGTTTTGGGGTGTACCCTAATTTAACATTTTTTTAAATAAATTTAAAACCAAAAAGCAGTGTAGGCTACCTCCTCCACTTCCACCTACACCGCCACATCCACCGCCTCCTCAACCTCCTACTCCATATGGACCTGTTTATCCTAGATCAAGATTATAATTTTTTTTTTAACGTATTTTATGTTATTTTAAGTCATTTCCCTATCCACATTTGTTTGCAGAGCACTTGCCATGCTCTAAACCACATTTTGACGACATTTGCAGCCCTCGAGCCCTTTCCATTACATTTTTACAGCCATTTTAGTGCTCAAAAGTTTGGTTCCCCATTAACTTCAATGGGGTTCGGGGTCAAGCTGGGGTCCCAAACTCGAACTTTTTTGTGAAGTTCGGCCCAACCCGTCGAACCCGAACATCCAGGTGTCCGCTCAACTCTAATAGTAAGACATAAATACAACATAAATTTATCATTGCTGAAATCATACTGACCCACAAAATAAGCGCAAGCAATCTTGACTAGCTGCAGGAGTTTGCATGGGTCTTTGCGCATGGAGCAGTGTGCTGCTGCATATAGTGTTTATACACCATGTTCAATCACTATTTCTTGAGGAGGGAACCACTTTGTCCATTCAATTTGCTGGGTTTGTTTCTTCAACATGGGACTGGCTGGTTAACCCCCAATATTGAGTGTTTCTCCGCATTTACCCAGTACACTTTGTGCCTGTTATGGGCAGTGGGTATGGGCAACTAACCGGTTTGACTTTGGCTAGTTCTGAGGGCGCTATTCTGGCATTACCCTGGTTTTCACCATTTAACCCCTACACAGGGATCTGGCCTTCACTGTAGGGGACCCACCAGGCCTCTACCTCTTAGAATAGTCCCAGTGTAGTTCGTAGATGACCCATGTGAGTCAGAGACATCAGTGTGAAGCACCGAGGGGCCAGGCAGTACTTGTAGTCCGTAAACAGACAGAGGTCAGGGCAGAAAGAGTTTGTGTATTTCCGTGAAGCAATCCGAGATCAGGACAGACAGAAAAGGGTCAGTACTGTAGACAGAATAAGGTCAGGTAAGGCAATGGAGAATAAGAGTTGGTTAAGGCTAGATTCACACTAGCACTTAAGATCCAGCCAACTGGATCTCTCTGCAGTCCGGCATTCCTGGACGTTTATAAGTCTCCGCCTGGCCCTATTAACTATATAGGGACCAAACATCCGTCCTCAACTCGACAAATATGAGGAAAACTGCCCGAGCACTTACAAACTTTTGGCAATGCCACAATGCAGAGAGGTATGGCCGGCCGATCCATGCCGAAACAGCCGGCAGGATCTCAAGCTCTAGTGTGAAACTAGCCTAACAGGTAGAAGTTCGGTACACAGGCAAACAAACAAGAATAGCAGCATCTACACTTGTAAACTTAGAATCTTAGCTCAGGCGAGAGGGCAGAGAAGCATTTATAGCAGAAGCTATTTAACAATTAAAGGCAGTCATGCAACTGCACTCAGAGCATGGAGTGGAGGGAAGTGGTGGTGAAGGCAAAATGGGAGTGGTAGTAGAAAAAATAATAATCTTCCTAATAGAAATACAGTAGCAGGGCAGCGACAGACAAGGTGTCACGAGGCGCCGGTGATGCGCTCCGCAGCGCAGACCTCACCCAGCCTCGAGCGAGGATGTGTGCAGCGTCCTCGTCTCCTAGGTGATGGGGGGCGGGACGGGCCCGGCCGCGCACATCTCCTCAGCGCGGCCGGCGTCCTCGGTTCGCCCAGCAACCAGATGAAGCCTGAGCACCGAGCTTGGCACTCGGTGCTCAGCCTTTTGCAGCATGCAGCATGACCCCTGTTACTCAATATTTAAACAGGCAGGCTGCTGGCCACAGGTTGCCTGTTATTTAGGTTCCTGCTGTGAATTTGCATTACCTGGCTTACTTAACTTCTGCTATTTCCTGACGATCCTCTGCCTGCTACTTGTGTACTTTGCTGCTCTCCTGGAATTCTGACCTCGGCCTCCTCCTGACGATCCTCTGCCGACTCCTTTTGTTACTTCTCAACTTTCCTGGTATTTATGACCCGACTTCTCCTGACTATTCTCTGCTTGCTCCATTTGTACTTCATTGCTCTCCTGGTATTGACTCGGTCCGTTCACGTTCTGTTGTTTGTCTGGTCTGTCCTCCCAGCACTTATTCCAGGCTAGGGATTGCCGTCCAGTTGTCCCCTGTCATTAGGACTTGCAAGGCAAGTAGGCAGGGCCAGGGGTGAGGGTGGAGTGCAGTGGTCACTTTCCTCCCCCCTGTGTGTGTGTGTGTACGCGACCATTACACAAGGGCAGCGGATGTAGTCCATGACTGAATGAAAGTTTAAAAAACAGACATAAAGACTTGGCTTTATAGAATTTTCTGTCAACTCAAAGGAGATTTCCAGTCATAAGAACCCCTAATTAAAAAATTCAGGGTGTCAAGTGGAGGATTCCTCTCTATGATATTCATATACCTAGATAAGACATTTTGAAAGTGACTGCACCAATAGGACAACCTCTTAAACCAGTACTTCCTAAACTGCTTTCCAGAAAGTCCTTTTTATAGAGTGCAGGGAAAAAAAACACTAAATGTACTGAAAAAGTGGAGAGAGATATGTAAAAATATGAACATGTTCGTTGTAATTTCTTTATTAAATTTCAATCTTAATACAAATAATGCCGGTAAACCAATGGCAATGACATATAGGCTTAGCTCACCTAAAGAAAAACCCATGGCCAGGTAATATGCCATATCTTATACTTAGCCTTGTCAATAAAATTGGCTGATCAGCCATTCACCAGCCTGATCACCTGTTGAACGAACAAATGCTCTTTCATCAGGTGAAAGCATGGCTGATGGTGATTGATGCATGTACTGTAAATGTAGCTTTTAACCTCTTGTAATGAGTAGGCAAATATCAGGAACCTCTGGTTTGTTCCTCATAATTGCCTGGTGTGTCCACTAGTGTAAAGAGTCCTTTACCCTAGAAGAGGAGGTCAGACCATTTCTATTGTGTTGGTGATTTTTTTTTATTTATTTTTTATTATTGCTTTAGGGGAAGATGTTCTTTATCATCAGTAACTAGAGCTATAGTGCCAGATGTCTTCCTGCATGTTAGCACTAAGACAGCAGAGGGAGACAAAGTCTTCTGATCTGCCCACTGACAGCATGCTAAGATAATGAGCAGAAAATAGGGACTCCAATGTGCTGCTGAGATTTCCTGGCTGCAGCTCATTAACACCTTCCTTGCCATGACCCATGGCTAGCACCATTTACAGTTGATGCTTGCATGGATAATGTAAGTAGTGCATTATTATTATTATTATATTATTATTATTATTATTCAATTATTGCAGCCATTATTTAATCCATATGCTCCTGTTCATTTACAGGAAACTATTACTAGGAATGGTAATCACAATAGATTTTAGTAAAAATGTTAAGAAAAAAAAAAGTATTTTTCCCCATGCATTATAATAGTCGATATTAAATGTTAGTTTTTTCTTTCTCTCCCTTTGTTCTTGTTATTACTGTTAACTCATAATGAGGAAAGAGATAAAAGTCAGCAATTATAGAACACAACAGCACAAAGCCCATTAACCATTAGAAATGGATGAGTTTAAATGAGAGGAACAGATAACCAGTCACGTCCCAAGTGCAGGGATCCAACATGATATGGGAATAATTATAGCTAGGCTTTATAATAGCTGACATGTAGACAGAGAAATAGATGATAGATAAATAGATAGATATACACAATATAAATAGATAATTTTATATATATATATATATATATATATATATATATATATATACATATATATATACATATATATATATATATTAGATGGATGGATAGATAGACTATACTAATACTAGAAAGAAATTACATTTGTATAAAAAATAAGGAGGAAAGGTGACAATATGATTATTATAGTTTTTCACCTAAATATATATATATATATATATATATATATATATATATATTGTGTATTTCTTCACAAATACTCTATTGGCATTATATTTTCCTAACAGTTCTGCTTTCTTCACTACTGTTGTCATGAGTTATTGTTAAATATTATTGATGTTATCAGTAGTAATTATTAGTTTTATAGAGATAACAATTAATATGTGTTAAGATCCACTATGGTGTAAATGTGATATTATTCAATATTGTTGTTATATAATACTTAATGTGTAATATATATATGTATATATATATATATATATATAATTATTTATATTAATTATAAATATAATTATTTAGATATATATATATATATTTTATATATATATATATATATACACACACACAGAAATTATATTTTTAATATATCATGTAAGTATCAGGATATTTATCAGGTAATGTATGTTTTGAAGTGCAGTAGGAATATACTGTATATTTACATTGGTACATTTATTATATATGTATTATATATTTACATTAATATTAGTTATGATAACCAAATTTATCATTTTAACTCATTATATGATTATTAGTTGGGATAATGATTATATGTTTACGGATTTATTTTATATTTCTTTATAAAAGTTATAACATATGCTTGTGTCAGACGTTACAGGAGAAGTCGGCAGTGGGTTGCTTCAGGACGATTCCACATTAGACATGTCCTATGTAGATATGTATCAAAACTGTGACTCTACAAGGGGCGCTGGTACTATTAACACTATCATTTCCCTGCTCAGGTTGAAAAAAAAAATAGTTGCATCAGTAAATATCAATATATTAAATATATGTATAGAGAGAGAGAGAGAGAGAAAGAGAGAGACTGTAATAGGTTGATATATATATATATATATATATATATATATATATATATTCAATAGGCTGATATATAATTTCATATGCATATATATATATATATATATATATATATTCTCATAGGTTAAAATATATATATATATATATATATATATATATATCAACCTATTAACTATAGCATCAGTTTTCCTCAATGGTTATTAGAAATATAAAAATACAAGCTCCTTGGGGGGTTATAAGAGGCGCTGTCTCTGGTGGGAAATAATAGCCCTGAGATAAGTCTTATTACCCTAATCTTAAAATGTTTGTCCTCTTGTCTCTTACTTATCTTATCTCCAAGGTCTCAATTGTACGGAGTCTTCCCTTCTACCGCTTATGGTGCAGGCACCTACAGAACGGCTCTCCTGGGTGCTTTGCCAGTCCTATGCCAGGAACATTTCTTACTGCATTTCTTACGACTTGTGCCATATCGGTAACCAGGCAGGGTAGGCACTGGCAGCATTTGCCTGGTCATGTTTAACTAATATGCGTGTCCTGCTGTCCATGACTATAGATCATTAATGTAATCTCAAAAAAAAAATGTATTTTCCATATAAAGTATTTAAACAATGACACCCACAAAAATTGAAGGGTGCTAGACAGCAGGTCCTATGCAGTATACAGGGTATAATAAGTCGGGACAGCAGAAATGCTTTTAGATATTCAATAAAGAGCTGTTTCAAAGGTAGAAGATAAGTCCCCCTTTTTTTCCAAGCTTTTTTTTTTTTGTTTGACATTTTTTCTTATTTACACATTTTATTCTTTTATTTTTCTGAATTAAAAAAACTGTCAAGAGCAAAAAATCACGGATTTAAAAGGACACTTGAAAAATCAACCTTTGTTCTATCATTTCATGTTGGCCAGCAAGTTAAAGAAAAAAGGCTCACAAAAAAAAAGATTTAAAAAAAAAAAAGTAAATGAAGCCACCCTGTAGGTAATATCTCATGTTCTGGTGTAGTAGAAGAGCATACTCACATTGGGCAGATTTACTGCAGGTTTTCCAAGCAGGTTCCAAAGGGAAAATCAGTAAAGTAAGTAAATGAGTTAAAAAAAATCTACACACATTTTGGGTCTTGATTCAGATTTCTAAATCTGCAAATATTTGACAAAACCATGATGGTCACAGCTTTATGTGGCATTAAAGTAGCTTTTCTGGTTGTACAACTTTCTACCAGTTATAAGACCTTACAGACTGTAACATTTAGCCAGCTTGATACCTTGATTGATACATTGTAGAAAATGATCTGAGAGAAGTCCTGTTTCTTGTGTTTTTATCCCACAAAGGATTTTCTTATGCACATTTTGGATTTGATTGTCAGCTGAGCGCTGGAATGGGACTGGAGAATTTCGTAGAATATTCTCATTCCTTGACAGCACACAAAGATCTTGATAAAACTGAAACACAAAATAATTTAGAAAACTGCAGAACTTTGCCTTAGGGCTTATGCACACAAACTTATTTTCTTTCCGCGTCCGTGCATTCCGTTTCCGTATTTCCGTTTGGCAAAAAAATAGAACATGTCCTATTATTGTATGCATTACGGACAAGGATAGGACTGTTCTATGAAGGGCCAGCTGTTCCGTTCTGAAAAATACAGAATGCACACAAACGTCATCCGTATTTTTTGCGGATTCGTTTTGTGCGGACTGCAAAATACATACGGTCGTGTGCATAAGCTCTTAAACGGTGATTCAGTTTTAGTTGCATTAAATAAGAAAATCCCTTTAAAATGGGATGCAAGTCCTTCAAACCACATAGTCCTAAGCCACATCCTGTGAATAAGATTTCTGAAATCCTGTTTTTGACAGAATAAAAAAGATAAACAAAATATAGTATAAGCTGACATACCCTTACTTCTATGCTTGATCCTGGGCAGCTGTTCCCAGTGTCCCTGAAGTGGAAGTGACTTGGGAGAGGGTGATGTTCTCAAGTTATATAAAAACGAGTGCAGACCCTAGTGCTGTTCTCTTCAACAAGTGATCAGTTTCCACCTTTCATAATTACAGTGTAGGTCACATATTGCAGCCATTGGTCTAAGGGCCCCAATACACAGGTCAATTGTGCAGGCAATTGTCAGGAATGATAATTGCCTGGTTGTGATCAGAGGGGAGATCTGCAATCGCCTCCACAGTATGGGGATGAGTGATCACTACTGCAATCGCTTGTCCCCAAGTAGAATCACTGGACAGCTGATCCCTGTTTAGGCCTCATGCACACGGCCGTTGCCCAGCCATGGCCGTATTGCAGCCCGGAACAGCGGGTCCACAATATGTGGGCACCGGCCGTGTGCTCCCAGCATCATGGATGCATACCCATTCACTTGAATGGGTCCGCAATCCAGAGCTCCACAGTGCTTCTGTGATGTTTCTGTCTGTGCCTCCGCACTGCAAAAAGATAGAACATGTTCTATTTTTTTGCAGTGCGGATAGATCACAGACCCATTCAAGTTAAATGGGTCTCGATCCGTCCCGGCCACAGCACGGACGTTGCCCGTGCATTGGGGACTGCAAACTGGAGTCCCCAATGCACAGAACGGCCACACAACGGCCGTGTGCATGAGGCCTTACACAGGACAATCTGCTACCCAGAAATGATGATTCTGGTAGCCTCATCAACAATGCTTTTCCCTCAATGATGGAGAATTTGTTCATACATTGGGTGATCAGTGACAACTTTATACAAAGCAGTTATCCTTCCCATTGATCCCCCTGATCATGAGGTCATGTAAAGGGGCCTTTAAGATTAATCCATGTAGATAAGTCTCTGACACCAAGTTCAGAGCCTACTAAAGAGGTATGCATCAACAGTATCTCTCGAATTATACCTTGGACAGAAAGCTGCAATATATTTCACTGTGAAGTCATATGATGGGATATATCACTAATAGGCTCCCAGATTGAAAAAGGTGTACCATGTGGTATATATTTTTTTTTATGTGTGCCTATATATGGAATAGTGTAGTTTTCTATATAGTATTCCACTCCATAGAAAAAAATACCAGCTGTATATTACCGTAAGGCTAGTTTCACACAAGCACTTACATCGTCCATAAGGCTGTTCCAGCAGAGAAACAGCAAGCCGGAGATCATCATATTATCGGCAAAGCCAGATACTACGTTTACCCGTAGGAGCCTATTGACTATATTGTAACCAGTGGGGATCCGGCCTGTTTCCAGGATTAGTGCCGGAATTCGGCTGGACAAAAAACACTGCCTGCAGCGGTCCAAATCTTGGCACTAATGCTGGAAGCAGGCTGGATCCCCTCCGGGTCGCTTTATAGTCAATGCGGCCTGGTGGTTCCTCTGCCGGAATAGCTTGCCAGACGATCCAAGCACTAGTGTGAAACTGGCCTAAAGGATCCATTACCCAGGCTGCTGTACACACAATTATCAGGAGAAAACTGAACATTCTGGATAATTGCCTTATCAGTAGTGTTGAGCGCGAATATTCGAAAAGCAAATTTTTATAGCGAATATTGGCACTTCGAGAATTCGCGAATATTTAAAATATAGTGCTATATATTAGTAATGACAAATATTATTTACTTATTTTGTCACAGCTTAGCAACATTCCTAGCAACCAATAGAAAAGTTGCCTACCCCTTACTATATAAGAACCTCCCCAGCAGCCATTTTCTAAAGTTTATTGCAGTTAGAGACAGCAGCGTCATTGCTGTGCTCTGTGCCTTGTTGTATTACATCAGACAGTTAACTTATATATATAATTTAGATAGTTAGTGGGAGATGGTCAGTGTAGGTTATATTGTGATATAGTGTAGCTGAGGTTCTGCTGTCCATACATACATGCTACAGTCATAATGCTGTGATGTCACAAGTTGCACGTATTGCGAAAAAATATGCGCATCATTAATTGGCAAAAATTCTCAAGCACAAATATATTGCCGCACTCTATCTGAATATAAAGCTATTCTAATGTTCTGCCGTACCAGCCATTTTCCCCAGTCTCAGGAAACTTATACCAGCTTGAAAAATGTAGCATAAGTGACCTACGCCGGTATTTCACGTGCATTTCGCGAATAATACATTGCCGATTTTCACAATCAAGAATAAAATCTCTAATTCACGGCCATATGACGATTATGCTACAAACTATTTGCAAAATATTGCAAATTCGAATATTGCCCCTGCCGCTCATCACTAATCATCAGCAAAGTTGAGAGCTGCATTGTTATCTATGGATAGGAGCCATCCCTACTGGAATATCTCATCCCCATACAGAGTCACAATTTCAGGACAGCAGATCCCTGTTCACATAGTATGTTCTGCCACTGTGTAGCATGCTGCACTATTCTGTCTGGTAGAATAAAGGCCTTTCTGACAGAAACCCGATGGACCCAAATATAATTTATTGCATGAGCAGTGAGCCTCTGAGAAGTCGGAGCAGAGATTGGGAGTGGAAGTGGCTCTGGCTATAACAGTCAATCACAGTGGTTTTCCTTACACTGTTGCTCCCGAGGGCCGTGGAGTGACAGAAGGGGGCACACGCATTCTTCCCTCGGGATACACCCTGGTTCTGGGGCTTCTGCCTAATGGTAGATAGGGTGCCCATGATGTTAAATGTTTGTATGTGTGCAAGACAGGATGTGTAGAGTGCAATGGCCAGCTTTTGAAGCCGAGTCAGTAACCAGGCTAGACCTGCATTCCCCATGTAAAAACAATTCTGGAACATCTATTTTTCTAACTCTGTGCTGTGCCATTCCTGTATTATTCTTCCTAAAAGTTTACCCCCAAAAAATTGCCAGCAGTCTTCTGGGTGTTTCCAGTAGATGGTGTGTCTGACTCGACTGGTAACATCCATCTGTACCTTTACTGTGAGTTTCTGGCAGTTTATTCATAACTTGTAGTAGAAATAACAGAGGAATGGCACATCATAGAGACATAAGGATAGAATTGTTATTACATGGGGAATGCAAGTGCAGTAGTTACTAAAACTGACATGTCTGGAGTGGTGACAGGTCCTATTTAACAAAATAAATGTCTCTCTTTACTGTAGTGCAAAATGGCAGTTGTAGTACATCCTACAATAGCAAAAAGTTCCCACTATATTATGTGAATCTCCCCAATGGTTTTGCATGGGTTTGAGCAAGGATAGACATTATCATACTCTTTCCTCTCTATCTTTCTCAATCTCTCCTTTATCTTCCTGCAGAATCTATGGTGGACAATATCACCTTTACAATTGTTCAGGTCTGGAGAGAGTGCAAGCCACTCCATTTGAGGTATCACAGTCTCCAACAGCCCATCCCTAATGATGTGACCTTGATGAGCTGGCACATTTTTGTCCATGAAGATGAAATTAGGCCTGTGTTGTTCATGCAGAGGCACAATGACTGGATTAATGATGTTACTCGAGTAGTATGGTGTCACGGCTGTAAGTGAGCAACACATAGTGAATAGCAACTGACCGAACCCAAACTAGGGAGGATAAAGGGTGACCCCTGTCAGACCCTAAAAGCTCTCCCTAAGCTGCTATGCACATGTCCGAATCCATATGGTGGATCGAGACATGCCCGCGTACCTTAGGCTGATGACCACTGAAACCCCTACAATAGTGGAAGGGGCACGGCCACCGGTGCCCTGCTCAGTATATGGACAGAACCGGGGTCGCCTTGGATCCAGTCAGCAAAGAAACAGAAACACACAATGTCTGAACACTTAACTGAAGGAGGTGCGGCTGCAGTGAAAACAGATCCAAAGTCAGCAGACAATATCCGAAGTACTTGCTTCAGCAGAACACAGATCCAGTGAAAAGATATCACACAGGTGAAGATACTCAAACGAGAGATACAGCTCAAATGAAAAGTATAATCTGCACCTCTACAAAGGAGGAGGGGTGATTTAAAGGCAGTGAAATCAAACACAGGAGAGACAGCTGGGAGGAAGGAAACAGAAAGTAAAGACCTCATCACAGGGGCGGAGAAACAGGGTAGAGGGAACTCCTCCAAGCAGAATCCGCAGAACCTGAAAAAGATGATCCTGATGGGTCTGAACATCAGGGGAAAAAATCAAAATATCATCAAGATACACCAATACAAATTTCCCCATTAAATGGTAGAAAATACTGTTAATAAAATGCTGAAAGACGGCCGGAGCACTCATCAGGCCGAAAGGCATAACGAGATTCTCAAAATGCCCGTTAGGGGTATTAAAGGCCATTTTCCATTCATCCCCCTCTCTGACCCTGACCAGGTTGTACGCGCCTCTCAAATCCAATTTGGAAAAAACCTTGGCCCCAACAATTTGGTTGAAGAGGTCCGGGATCAGAGGAAGGGGATAGGGATCGCGAATCGTGATACGGTTCAGCTCCCTAAAATCTAGGCAAGGTCTCAGAGAGCCATCTTTCTTTTTAACAAAAAAAAAAACAGCGGCAGCAGGTGATTTTGAGGGACGAATATGCCCCTTATCGAGACTCTCAGAGATATAAGTTTGCATTGTGATTCTTTCCGGTTGTGAGAGATTGTAGAGGCGTGCTTTTGGCAGCTTGGCGCCGGGAATGAGGTTAATGGGACAGTCAAACTCCCGGTGAGGAGGTAGCTCCTGAACACGGCTGTCGGAAAACACGTCTGAGAAATCAGAGAGAAATGATGGCACCGTTTTAGTAGACACCTCTGCAAAAATCGCTGTGAGACAATTCTGTCTACAAAACTCACTCCACTCATTTATATGCCTTCCTTGCCAATCAATAGTGGGGTTATGTCTAGTGAGCCAGGGTAACCCCAAAACTAGAGGAGAAGGCAATCCGTTAAGGACAAAACAATATATATCCTCCACATGAGTGTCACCTACCGCTAACCGGATATTGTGAACAATGCCCTTCAGGGATCTCTGTGAGAGTGGAGCAGAGTCAATAGCAAAAACAGGTATATCCTTTTCTAATGTGCAAACCTGAAAACCATGCAGGGCTACAAATTGAGTATCAATAAGATTGACGGCCGCTCCACTATCGACAAAAATTTCACAAGAAATTACTTTGCTCCCTAGCGCTACCCTGGCAGAAAGGAGAAAACGGGAACTGCAGGTCAGAGGATCAAAAGCATCAATTCCTACATCAACTTTGCCCAAAGTAGCAGATGAAGCAGAGTTTGATGATTTACCTTTTGAGGTTTTTCTCTTATTATAACTCTTAGTACAGTTCAAGAATTTCCTAGACGGACAAACATTTGCCAAATGACCTATGCCCCCACAACAAAAACACACCATTCTCTGAGGACTAAATCCTCTTTTATCAGGGGCAAGTCAACCTAGCTGCATGGGCTCCTCCACAGAGGGAACCGAGAGAGGATGAGGCCCCTGCACAGTGAATGAGTCTGCACCACTGCCCCTAGACTGAAAATGACTGGACAGAGAGGTCTCATTTCTTTCTCTTAGACGCCTGTCAAGGCGTACCGCCAATGACATGGCAGACTCTAAGGACGTTGGTCTCTCATGGAAAGCAAACGCATCTTTCAATCTCTCTGAGAGACCATGAGAGAACTGACTCCGGAGTGCAGCATCATTCCAACCTGAATCAGCTGCCCATCTCCGAAATTCAGAACAATAAAGCTCCGCAGACAGTTTGTTCTGGCATAAAGAACGTAAGTTAGATTCGGCCAGAGCAACACGATCCGGGTCATCATATATCTGCCCCAGGGCCACAAAAAATCTTTCCATGGATCGAAGGAAGGGATCCCCCGATGTCAACGAAAAAGCCCAAGTCTGAGCATTACCCCTGAGCAGGGAGATGACAATCCTCACCCTCTGTTCCTCATTACCAGAGGAATGGGGACACAAGCAAAAATGGAGTTTGCATGACTCTCTGAAACAAACAAAATTCTTACTGCCCCCGGAGAACGTTTCCGGAAGTGAGACCTTTGGCTCGCAACAGACTCCATGGGCCAGAGCAGAGCCCAATGCCTGAAGCTGAGTCATAGATTGACGGAGATCCGCTACCTCCAAAGAAAGACCCTGCATGCGGTCAACCAGGTCAGAAAGTGGATTCATGTAAAAAAAGGACGGTTTGGCGGATTATAATGTCACGGCTGTAAGTGAGAAACACACAGTGAATAGCAACTGACCGAACCCAAACTAGGAAGGATAAAGGGTGACCCCTGTCAGACCCTAAAAGCTCTCCCTAAGCTGCTATGCACATGTCCGGATCCATATGGTGGATCGAGACATGCCCGCGTACCTTAGGCTGATGACCACTGAAACCCCTACAATAGTGGAAGGGGCACGGCCACCGGTGCCCTGCTCAGTATATGGACAGAACCGGGGTCGCCTCGGATCCAGTCAGCAAAGAAACAGAAACAGACAATGTCTGAACACTTAACTGAAGGAGGTGCGGCTGCAGTGAAAACAGATCCAAAGTCAGCAGACAACATCCGAAGTACTTGCTTCAGCAGAACACAGATCCAGTGAAAAGATATCACACAGGTGAAGATACTCAAACGAGAGATACAGCTCAAATGAAAAGTATAATCCGCACCTCTACAAAGGAGGAGAGATGATTTAAAGGCAGCGAAATCAAACACAGGAGAGACAGCTGGGAGGAAGGAAACAGAAAGAAAAGGCCTCATCACAGGGGCGGAGAAACAGGGCAGAGGGAACTCCTCCAAGCTCTAGTAGTGACATCATCACAGGGGTGGAGAAACAGAGCTGTGAGAACGTGTCAAAGCTCTGGTAGTGACATATGGGCTTGTCACTGTACCATTCACAAAGTGTAGGGCAGTTCTGTATTGACTACACATACCTGCCCACACTATAACACCACCACCAAATGCTCATCTGGTGACAACAGTGGCTGATGCATAGTGCTCTCCTTGATGTCTCCAACATAGTTGGCGGCCATAATTTCTGCTTAGCGTGAATCAACTTTCATCAGTGAGCAGCACTGAAGCCCACTGGTCCCTCATCCAGCATAGATGCTCCCTGGCCCATGCAAGACGATAAAGCCTGTGCCTGGTGGTATGGTCAGGTACCCTTGCAGGTCATCTAGCACCACCACCATGCTGATGTAAATGATTTTTAATGGTCTGACGTGACACTTTGGTGCCTCTCACCTCCTTTAAATGTGCCTGGAGTTGTGTGACATTCATCATCCGGTTCCGCAGGACATTGTTCACAATTATGAACAATGCCCTGCGGAACCAGTGTGGAATCAGTGTGGGATGTGCCTTTCTGTGACTAGTACAGTCTGACAGAGTCTCTTCTACTAAGCACTAATCCCTATCTGCAGACAACTAGGGACTTTGACTTCTCTCTTCATATATAGTTTCTAGCTGAACTAGAACCTTCTATTGGGAAGGTTGGAGTAGAGAAGCACAGCCTAAACAGAAACATTATTACAATTTTTGTCTATCATAAACTTGCATAGAGCTTCAATGCATGTCTATGGGAATGGCTAAGCAGCTTTTCCAGACATAAGCAAGTACTCAGACATAAACAACACAGCTAAACCAGACAGTCAGAAGGTCAGTGTCTCTGTTTTTTTCCTTCAAAGCTTTGCATAGGTAGAAAATCATAAAGTTTGTCGGTATAAGCTGGTTGTACATTAACACTTTCCGCAGTGCAGATATAGTATAACATATAAATGCAGTTCAACAATATAAAACAGTACAAGTGCACAGAACAGCATAAATCACTTTGAGATCTGGCATGGGATCTGAAAACCACAGCAAAACGCATCCGTTTGAATAGTACCACCTGCTGCATCTGTTCAGAACGAAACCAGCATCCAACACCAAAAACCACTGTAAGTCAATGGGCATCGGATCAGTTTTTTTGTGTCTGAAAAAAACGGATCCAGCACCATTGGCTTACATGGATCTGACATGTTTTCCCATGCTGACTAAAACAAGGCTTGCAGCGGTTTTGTGTCCAATATGGGAAGACAATAAACAGGAATGGAATGCATTCTGGTGCACTGTGTGCCGGTTTGTTCAGCTTTGTCCCCATTGACTATGGTCCAAAGTACCCTTGCTCCAGGGCACTATAGAGGGTTGAGAAACCAGACTGATAGCACCAAAACGTATCATTTCTAAAGGTAGCTGCAGTTTTGTAATGTATTTATTTTACCTTTTATTGCTCATGTCTTTCATTCTGGGCTGTAGTCACATGACCATGTCCAGGCAGCAATTTCTTATTTCCTGTGATGTTATGTCCATGAATGTGTCAAAGCAGTAACAGCAGCAGTGATAAGGGAGTTTATATGTAACTAGATGGGTTGAATAAGCTGTAAACTAGCTGGGCATTGTTGGTGGCGGTGTTGAAGCAGTGGCAGAGAAAGGAGAAGTGCATCATGGGTTTGGTTGGGTACAGTGATAGGAAGTGCTACATACAGGATGGAAAGCGTATTCAACATGGCCACCAGTTCTTGCTTCCAGTAAAACTAACTTACAGTAACCTGGCTCTGCTTTCAATTACACATTATACACTTTACTGGTGGATCGGGCTGCCCAATCCAGTGTATAGGGGATAAAAGTTTTAGGGTAGAACACCCCTTTCAACTTATATCAGAACAGAATAATCAAAATGTGCTTGTGAATTATGCATTAAGTTTTATGTTCTAAAGGAGGCAGCAAAAGAGATGTTGAAGAACAGCACTTGATAGGGCAGCTGCATTTAAAGGTGGCCAAGCAAATAGTGTTAAGTGACATGTTCTTCCAGGGACTTGTGTCCTCCCTTACAGATACTATTTGCTTTTTTGTGATGTGCAGACAACACAAGCAGCACAGGAAGGAGGGATGAATAGTCTGTTCTTGCATCAAAGGGGTCACAGCTCATTAGGACCTACTGTGTTTGTATATATGCTATGTGTTGCTCCTCTTGTCTGCTCAAAGTCCTGGCCATTAGCTAAATTAACCTTGAGGAAGGGTGATAATGCTGGGGAGATTGAAGTGGCATTTCTGAGTGACTGAAACATGCAAAAGACGGCCGACAGAGGAGGCAGGACGAGAGCTAGCACTGAATGAATCAGGTAAATGATGGACCCGCTTGACATGTCTGCTGCACACCCTGCTCCTTCTCAAGCCTATCCCTCCACTGACAGACAGTCCACTGAAACTTTATCATGTCCTTTCTACATTAGGCTGGGCTTTTGCATAATGATGTTTTCTCTAATCTAGTGGATGCCCAGACCTCTTGCATGATTGGGTGAACACTTGTTCTAGATAACTGCTCCATCTAAAGGTGACCAGCAATTATTTGACAAACAATCTAACCGTTTCTTGATGATTGCATCCATTATTAGCTAAAAAATTCTTAAAGGCGCACCCATTGACTTGCTAGGGTAAGTGAACCCAAAGTCTTATCTATTCATTTACAAACACCATTTACACTCTAATCTAAGGCTAGTTTCACACTAACATTGGGAGATCCAGCAGGCTGTTCCAGTGGGCCGTCTGGCGTAAAGCGGTTTTCATCTGGCCAATTCTTGGCATGTTTGCTGGGTTGCGAGGGGATCTCCACTGGTTCCCATTATAGTTAAATGGGGCTGGACTGGAACGCAGCAGCTTTCAGTAATGCCGGATCCAGAGAGTCCTCACAACGCTAGCCTTAGATTAGTGTGTAAATGATGTTTGTAAATGGAAAGCTGAGACTTCTGCCCATAATGGGTGCCTAATGATGATATCGCAAGTTGAACGGCTCTCCTTTAAGAACCTTTTAGTGTGAAACTAGGCTAAGGGGATCAGATTGCAAGGGTTAATATTACAGGGGCATATTCATCTTGCCATATATCTAGGGTTGAAAACTGTCATAAACCCACAGACAGTCCATATCAATAGTGAGCAACTTAAAGTGGGAACTGAAAGTGGCCCTGAAAAAAACCCTAAAAGTGGCCCCATGTTTTAGGCCGGTCCAAATTGGTAGAAGCTGGAGCAACAAAAGAAAGCAGGAACAACAGAAGTATGTGGGGCCGAAAGCACTGTAGTACAGCACAAAATACGTTCTCAGCAGAACCAAATACCACAGTGCAGCACAAAATAGTGCTGCCCCAGCCACAGTATTCAACTGTGTCTCTGTCCTGAGGATGGTGATACATTTGAATTCAGAAGGAAACGTGCAGTTGCCATCAGCCAGGTGCATAAGTACCTGATGCCTCTAGCATTAATTAATACTGAAAGCAACAGATTGATATGAACCTAGCCATGAGTGCAGCTCTGGTGGCCCCCATGGGCATTGGCCCACCAGGAACATTTCTTGTAGGGTCTATGGCCATTTTCCCCTGATAGTGGGCTTTTTACCAGTGTCCATAACAGACTGTGGTTGTGATTTATACGAAGCTTTGTGAGCTTATGCAGGTTTTGAGGATTGTAATCATTATTTTAATGCTGTTAATGTGGTCATATTACACTGCTCAAAAATTAAATACACAAAAACAAAAGACCAAAAGGGGCCCTCATGCCCAGACTGAAATCAGCACATACAACACATGTTGCGGCAACAATACGACGGTCAACCTATCAAAAACATCACGAGTACCAGCTCCCAAAAAAATAAACAAAACCTACAGAAGAAACGGAGCTGACCACATACTATAATGAATATAATAAATACTTTATTAATTACAAGACATGATAAATATCAGAGACACGATCGTTTAAAAACTAAGTGGACAGGAAAAAACACCACCCTGATGGGACATAGGCTGAACATGATGTTGTCATAAAGCAATATCTTGTAAAATAGATAAGAAATGAGTGAATCAATAGATAACAAACAGGTAAATCTCATATAGTTATACTATGTATGTATGGGGGACAGCAGGTCAGCACAGTTATAACCAATGGTCCAAAAAGGACACACAAATCACCACCGCACTTCTACCCGTATGACCTAATATACATGTGAGGATATGAGGAGACTTACCAAAACAAGTGCCGTAATCATTAATAAAGTATTTATTATATTCATTATAGTACGTGGTCAGCTACGTTTCTTATGTAGGTTTATTGCTCAAAAAATGCAAGGAAAAATAAAGCATCACAGTATAACCTCAAGTCACTTCAAATTCAAGGCTATCAACCTGACCAGTTAGGAAGCATAAGTGACTGTTAATTAATTTCAACTGTGTTGGAGCAAATGAAAGTGAAAACAGATGTAATAGAGAGGCCATAGCAAGACAGCCTACCAAAAGAGAATGTTTGTGCAGATGCTGGCCACAGACAATTACTTATCCTTCCTGACTGATTCTTCCCTATCTTTGCTAGTGTTTGTCACTACTGGTGGCATGAGGTAGTATATGTAGCCCAATCAGGTTGCACAGGTATTCCTCCAATAGGTTACTGAACAGCTTTTTTCTGACCAAATCAGAAACAGACTCCATGAGGGTGACATAAAGGTCCGACATCCTGGAAAGGGACCTTTGCTCACAGCCTAGCACTATGCAGCTTGATTCACCATTCACCAAAGAGCACCAGAATTTGCAGGTCTGTCATTGGTGTCCCTTTGTCTTCACAGATTTACACTGAGCGCATGTGACACATATGAGTCTGGGGATGCCATGGTGAACATTATTCTGCCTCCAACATCATACAGCAGTTTGGAGGTGGATCAATAATGGTCTGAGGAGGCATTTCTGTGGAGTTTCACACAAAACTCTATATGATAGCCAACAGTACCCTGATTGCTGTTAGGTACTGAGATGAAATCCTCAGAGCTATTGTAAGACTTACACTGGTGCAGTATGCCCTGGGTTTTTCCTGGCGCTAGAGTGTGTTGGCAGTTCCTGGATGATGAAGGCATAGATTAGATTAATTGCCCTTCATATTCCCCAGACCTGAATCCAACTGTAAACCTCTGGGACATTCTGTATCAGTGCAGTAAATGCCACCAAGTAGCACCACAGACTGTCCAGAGGCTCACTGATGCCTTGATCTAAGTCTTGGAGGATATCCTCCACGACACCATCTGTTGTCTCATCAGGATCATGTCCAGACATTGTCAGGATGGCATACGGGCACATACAAACTATTGAGTAACATTATGATTTGCCACAATGGAATTAATGCAAATTGGATTAGCCTGTGTAAAAAAAATTTGGGCTGGATTGGAATTAGCCATCAATTGTTTGATGACTTTGGTTTCCATTGACCGTTGATACGTAATTTTGTTCTCAACAGATTACACAATTTATAGTTAAGGTTTTCAGTAAAGGTTTTCAGCTTGAACAGTTTTGTTCATTGAGATCGGATTGATGATTTAAATGTGCACTGTAGTATCTGTAGCTATAGAGGCAGATTGCTTGCAATATTCATTGTTCACTTTCGTTTTCCAATTTGTTCATATATTTGGTTAAATTGTCCAAAAATAATGATAAAAAAATAGTCGTTAGGATAGGTTCACGCCTCCATTTCACTGATCAGACAGGCTGTTACGGCAGAAAACAGCTGGGCAGAGTTCACCAGATTCATCCCAGCCAGATACTGACGTTCTCCGCCAGACCCCATTGACTATAATGTGATCCGGCAGGATCCATTTTCTGGTATAAATTATGTTTTTTGACAGGACAAAAACCGGCAGCTGGTTTGCAATGGTTTATGTTCGTCCGAAAGCCAGCATTTCACCAGAAAGTTTCTAGATCCCCACCGGACCTAGGTAAGGTGAAGGTCTCACCTCTGACAGAGCTCAGTTATTTAGTAACTCTAACATGCTTCAATACAAAGGGCTGCACATAAGTGTGACCACCTCTTCATGGATTTTTAAAGAAAAGTTGCAACTAACGGCTCCATATTAACAATAGGTGAGGAGGTGCAACCTACACCAATCACTCTGATTTAAAAGGCTCATTGTAGTTGAAACTTCGCATTCTTGGTGAATAATTTAGGAATTGCATAAAAGACATTGAATGCTGCAGTATTTCTCCCAAATCCTTGGTTATCAGGGGCCTTCTGGGCTAAGGCATAACACTGCCATTTCATGGACTGTCCAATTTGGCATATAACCACTAATTTATGCCATGAATGCACAAGATGGCAATAGTAAACCTTTTTAATACAGAATTCCAGTGGAGATGTAATGAACCGTGATTACCCTTGTACTGCATGAACAATACTTATGTACTCTTTTTTTTCCCCTCAATGTTAATTGCTTAAAGCCCATTCACATCTGTTTGAGGCCTCCGTTGCAGACACCGTATGGCCAAATGAAGTGCGAGTGAGAACGAAGCAGTCATCACTTACCTTGTTCCACATCCTGTGTATTATGCTATAGCATGTTTTTTTTAAGTAAAAGCCAGCAGCAGATTAAAAAGAGTATAATAATTTAACCACGAACATAAGTATAAGACCCTTAAAACTATCATTTTTAATATATTAATCTAAAACCTATTGCCCAAACTATGATTGGAAAAAGATGCCAATCAATAACCCTGGTAATACAAAAATAACACAAATCAATAAAGAAACAGACGTATAAAGAGGAGTGGGCTGGGGTCCTAAAGGTAAACAACCCCCAAAACCCCGACGTTCTTCCCCCAACAAAGTGGGTTCCTCAGGGGGTCAGGATATTAGGTGTAATGATAAACCCATAAATAAATTGCGATAAAGTAAATCATATAAATAACAAATGATACAGTGAGGTGGCAAAGAGACAGACAGGATGATAGATACTACTATCTGTCTCACTGTTAGGAGGTCAGCAGATACCTGCACAGAAATAGGTACCTATATAAAATCCATTCAAAATAACATAGTGTCCCCAACACTCGTACATGTTAATAATAAGAACTTACGGTACTTGACCTCCAAACTTCAGATATGTGCCACCCCCTGCAGGTGCATGATACTGTGGGCATACAGGGGCAGCGGCACACTAACCTTTACATTGCGTGCCAGAGCCTCCCTCCGAACAATGTAGCGAATCTTGAGTGAGACCCAATGCTAGCCGCATCCCCTAACAGGTGACATGCATCCGGTCTGTGAAGTGCACGTCTGCTCCTTCTGTCCGGTGTAGCGTTATACTACCCTACCTCGTGAGATTTCCCTACCTCCTGACTTCGTGTTCAGCTTTACACCGGGACACTGCGCATGCGCAGGAGAGCCTCAGTAGGGAAATATTACGGCCCAGTGCGCAAGCGCGGCTAACTCTGGCCGGCGCATGCGCAGTGTCCCGGTGTGAAGCTGAACTCCGCTGAGATTTTCCATAAACTGTCGGCTTGCGCATGCGCAGATCGTCAAAACTCAGGAACCCCTCCTCACGTCATTAGCAGTGCGACGGGAAGTCAGGAGGTAGGGAAATCTCACGAAGTAGGGTAATGTAACGCTACACCGGCATCGAAACCATACATCCTGCCTGTGGAACGCAGCCATGGAACGCAGGTAATTTTTGGTATACGAAAATCTTAACTTCCGGCAGGTGGAACGCAAAATGGACCGCATATGACCAGCAGGAGTATATAGTTAAACCTCAGGTATGCGTGCGATGAATTCAATCCCCGCTACATTGTTAGATGCATTAGTATATTAAATGAAAAGGGAGGATGAGTGCCTACGTCCCCACAGGGTAATTTAACCTTATAATGTCTGTAAAAATGATAAAATATCCAAACATATGAGACCCTGAATATTAATATATTTGGGAAACCAAAGGAATGCCTAAAGCACTATAGGGTTAATCTATAGGGTAGATAGATCTGTCCTTCTCATACCATGAATGGACCTTCACCTACATTACGCGATCCCTCCTCCCAAAGGTCCTTAAGGATCCGTAGATCAGGGAGGTCCTCCAAAATGATACCAAGTCTATCACAGGTCTGTTTGTCAGTATTGCTGAAAAATGTATGCCACTTGAGTTTTCTCACGAACAGGTGTAAATCTTTCACCCATGTGAACAACCGAAACTTAGTGGTAGGTACAAATGATTACCCCCTTCTGATGACATTACATTCAGTGTCATTCAAATTACATATAGTAAGGTTTATGATTTGTAAGTCGTGTGGGGAGTGCGATTCTCTACTATCTTCCCGCTATCTCGCAGCTGATACGGTGCTTGGGTCTTCTCTAAAAAAGAGGAATTTGGAGGCTTGTAGTTCATTGATGCAGAAAAAGGCACAGATGCAAAGGAAGATGTGGTAATTCCTCTACGGGGAGCTCCCCTTTGTCTTCCCCACCTTTGCCATCTTCTACCTACCCTCCTTGATTGTGGGGCGCCCCTATTATAGGTACCCCTATATTGGTTCTGTTGGGTCTCGCCATCAGAGAGGTCAATATCTCACAACGAGCTCTCCCAGCCGGGGGGAGGAACTGGTGCGCAATTTAAAGGTCAGTGTGCCACTGCCCCTGTATGCCCATAGTATCAGGCATCTGCAGGGGGTGGCACATATCTGAAGTTTGGAGGTCAAGTAAGTCCTTATTATTAACATGTACGAGTGTTGGGGACACTATGTTATTTTGAATGGATTTTATATAGGTACCTCTTTCTTTGCAGGTATCTGCTGACCTCCTAACAGTGAGACAGATAGTAGTAGCTATCATCCTTTCTGTCTATCTTCTCCATCTCACTGTATTTTGTTATTTATATGATTTATTTTATCGCAATTTATTTATGTGTTTATCATTACACCTAATATCCTGACCCCCTGAGGAACCCACTTTGTTGGGGGAAACGCGTCAGGGTCTTGGGGATTGCTTACCCCCAATACACCTTTAGGGTAATTTAGGGTAATCTAGTTTAGGAACAAGGATAGAGAGTCTCCACCAACAGGATTCTTCTCTGGGCTGAGGAATACAACAGGGTCATCTAGGGTCAGTGTGGTACCCTCCCCCGGGACCCGGCCTGCTCCTTTTTATACATCTGTTTCATTATTGATTTGTGTTATTTTTGTATAATCAGGGCTATTGATTGGCATCTTTTTCCAATCATAGTTTGGGCAATAGGTTTTAGATTGATATATTAAAAATGATGGTTTTAAGGGTCTTATACTTATGTTCGTGGTTAAATTATTTTAATTAGTAGACTCAGTATATATCCTATGTAAACATCATAATCTATGTAAAAAGATTAAAAGATTACTACTTTTCCACTAGTTATGATCCACTCCTGATTTTGGCTTCAAAAACTATATTAAGAAAGCAGCATGTGTGGCAGCACCTTACTGCAGCTCATCTTAGCAGTCCACAACTAACCATACACTTGCAATCTTGGACGATAGAACAATTAATATTTTGTTTTCATAGTCACTTTGAGTAGATTGTCATTTTGGATGACCATGGCAGTAATCATGATAACAAAATGACTACAGATCTCTGCCTAGGTTTAAGACTAGGTGTTAAAAGTCATTCCTATGAGTTTTTATGACAAAGCATCACATGCAACCCAAAAGGTTTTGTTGTCTGGTCTTGATAAGTATTAAAAAAAACTACTTTGTGCAAATGTGAAAAATAATCTACAAAGGATGTTCCTTTTATAGGACTTTCAAGGGTGCTCTTGGTTACCCTCAGTTTGTCATAAGTTGTCGCATGTCTTTTGACATGTCTTAAAACACATTTCTAAATTATAAAAAATATCTAACACATCACAGTGAGGTCCTGACAGACAATTTTCCAACAACATCCGACAACTAAGGATTTTGTGAATATGCAGTCACCGATAACCAAAATCAGTAGTTTACGGGCAGCTTAAAGGGACACAGCAAAAAAAAAAAAATGTTATTACATATTAACAGCTTGTATGTGAATATTCTATATATTATTTTAAATAAATAAAAAGTAGATGGTTTTCTGAATATAATATTTTTAAGTCACTCCATGTATTCTACTTCTTGCTTTTTTTTTATAATTAACAATTTTAATGTTTTGTCATAAAGGGCAGATTGTACATATCATTGTATCACAAAACGCCTAACATAAGCGTATAGACAATAATCATAGAAGCATTTTTAAATATTATTCTTGAATGGTGACAATCATAAAGTGTAAATCAAAACACTGATGGGGTAAAACAGTGTAACTATACCAACAATTAGATGTGGGTTAGCATATTAACAATGTTCTATGTTAAATCGCATATGTGGCAAGTCATAATTTTTTGCATGGAAGTAGGAGGAGATCGGGATATCTGGACTGATCAAGAAAAATTCCTGTAGTTCTTCCAGGGCGACCATATTTGAAGGAAGGTAGGTCTCGACCTTGTTTCCCAATGAGAGATCTCCTCGAATCTATATATTTGATCAACTTTGTTGATCCTATGGTCTCTCTTTGGTATGTCCATGGAGAGCCAGTGGGTAGGTATAAGCATTCTGGCGGCTGCCATTCTACTTCTTGTTTTGACTCTTTAACTTCCTCCTGTCATGGAACCATGAACCAGACGTACAACAGAGATGAGTGGAAATAAGAAGGCTTTATTGGAAATCAAGCCGTAGCAAAAGTCCAAACGGATGGCTAAACCGAAGCAGGGTCTTGCGTAGACAGAGGTCAGGAACCAGGAGGGTGGTCAGACGAAGCCAGGATCAGGAACCAACAGGGTAGTCAGACGAAGCCAGGATCAGGAACCAACGGGGTAGTCAGACGAAGCCAGGATCAGGAACCAACGGGGTAGTCAGACGAGGCCAGGATCAGGAACCAGAAGCAGCAGCAGTCTTAGAAGCATGTGAACACAGGAGGACCAAGCAAGGAACTGAAGCCACAGACCTTCTATATATATGAGCTAGGCATCCAGCTCCTCCCAGTGGGAAGGAGAAGCCGCAGGGTGGGAGGCTACAAGAAACCCAGAAACCAAGATGGCCGCCAGCACATGTCAAACGAAGGTAAGACCATGACAGTACCTCCCCCTCAAGGGCCCCTCCTCCGCGGAGTAAGGAACGGTTTCTGAGGGAAGCGTGCGTGGAAGGCTCGGAGCAAAGCAGGAGCATGGACATCTGCGGAGGGAACCCAGGAACGCTCCTCTGGACCATAACCACGCCAATGGACCAAAAACTGCAACCGACCGCGGACCAGGCGTGAGTCCAGGATATTGCTCACCTCATATTCCTCATGATTGCCCACTTGGACCGGACGGGGCCGAGGAACCGAGGAAGTGAAACGATTACACACCAACGGCTTCAACAGGGAGACATGAAACACGTTGGAGATCCGCATGCCAGGAGGAAGCGCAAGGGCATAGGCTACCGGGTTTACCCTGCGAAGCACTCGGAAGGGACCAACAAAGCGAGGCGCCAGCTTGGGAGTGGGCACTCAAAGGTTGAGGTTGCGGGTGGACAACCATACACGGTCTCCGACCTGGTAGGAAGGAGCGGGCGCTCGTCTGCGATCAGCCTGGAGTCTCTGGCGCTGCGCAGAGACCTCAAGGGACCTCTGGATCTGTACCCAAGAAGCACGTAGGACGGAAAGGTGATCCTCCACAGCCGGAGTATCCTGGGGAGAGAATACCTCCGGTAACACGGCAGGTTGGAACCCATAATTGGCCATGAAGGGAGACGTCCCAGAGGAAGAGTTCACCGCCGTGTTCCTGGCAAACTCAGCCCAAGGCAGGAGGTCAACCCAATTGTCTTGGTGATCGGAGACATAGCAACGAAGGAATTGCTCCAAGGCCTGATTAGATCGTTCTGCGGCCCCATTGGACTGAGGGTGGTAGGCCGAGGAGAAAGAGAGATGAATCCCCAACTGGGAGCAAAAGGCGCGCCAGAACCTGGACACAAACTGACTCCCCCGATCCGACACAATCTCCTTGGGCAAACCGTGCAACCGGAAGACCTCCCTGGCGAAAATCGTGGCCAACTCTTGTGCAGAGGGTAACTTCTTGAGAGGAACACAGTGGCACATTTTGGAAAACCGGTCCACAATCATGAGAATGACCGTATGGCCTCGGGATGCAGGGAGGTCCACAATGAAATCTATCCCCAGGTGTGACCATGGGCGCTCCCCGGTGGCTATGGGTTGCAAAAGGCCCAACGGAAGGTGCCGAGGGGACTTACTCTGGGCACAAACGGAGCATGCCGCTACATATGCGGCGATGTCGGAACGTAGAGAAGGCCACCAGAACAGACGTGAAACAGCCCAGGACAGCTGGTTCTTTCCAGGATGCCCCGCGGCCTTGGAGTTATGGTAGGTTCGCAACAACCGAGTGCGCAACTCCTCAGGCACAAAACACCTGCCGTTGGGTCTCCCAGAGGGAGCACCAGATTGAGCCGCCAAAATCTGCTCACCCAGGGGAGAGGTCAGGCTGGTGCGAATGGCGGCCAGGATCTGATTCGGAGGTATGACCGAAGTCGGAATCGACTCCTCCCCAGACAGCTCGGAGTACTGCCGTGATAAGGCATCCGCTCTGATGTTCTTGGAACCGGGTAGGTAGGAGACCACGTAATTAAAACGTGACAAGAACAGAGCCCATCTGGCCTGACGTGGTGTCAATCTCTTGGCCTCAGAAAGGTAGGTCAGATTCTTGTGGTCCGTCAGGATGAGAACCGGAACCACCGAGCCCTCGAGCAAGTGCCTCCATTCTTTAAGGGCCTGCACGATGGCCAATAACTCCCTGTCACCAATCTGATAGTTGCACTCCGCGGAAGACAGTTTCCGGGAGTAAAACCCACAGGGAAGCAGAGGACCCTCTGGTGTTCTACGCTGAGACAGAAGGGCGCCTACTCCCGTCTCAGACGCGTCCACCTCGAGGACAAAGGGCAACCCAGGGTTGGGATGCGACAGAATCGGAGCCGACACAAAGGCGGACTTTAGAGCCTCAAAAGCTCGGATGGCCTCGAGCGGCCAGACCTGGAAATTACTGCCCTTCCTGGTCAGATCCGTGAGAGGCTTGGCTAGCATGGAAAAGTCCCTGATGAACTTCCGATAATAATTGGCGAAGCCCAAAAAGCGCTGTAGGGCACGGAGACCACTGGGCTGGGGCCACTGTAAGACAGCCGAAACCTTCTCAGGATCCATGGAGAACCCCTCAGCGGAAATGATGTAACCTAAGAAGGTTACCTGGGATCGGTGAAATTCGCATTTCTCAAGCTTACCGAACAGCCTGTTCTCTCGTAACCGTTGCAACACTCGTCTGACATCCATAATGTGGGCCTCCATGGATTCAGAATATACCAAGATGTCATCCAAATAGACCACCACACACTGCTGCAACAGGTCACGGAAAACATCGTTGATGAATTCCTGGAAGACTGCGGGCGCATTGCACAACCCAAAGGGCATAACCAAGGATTCATAATGACCGGTCCTGGTGTTAAACGCGGTCTTCCACTCATCGCCCGCCTTGATCCTTACCAGGTTATATGCCGCCCTCAGGTCGAGTTTGGTAAAGACCGTGGCCCCTTTGAGGCGATCGAACAGCTCGGAAATCAAGGGTATCGGGTAAGCGTTCTTGATCGTGATGCGATTGAGACCCCTGTAATCGATGCAAGGCCTCAACTCACCGCCCTTCTTTTTCACAAAGAAAAATCCAGCCCCTGCCGGGGACGAGGATTTGCGAATGTGTCCGCGTGAAAGCGCCTCCCTCACGTACTCCTCCATGGCCTCATTCTCCGCTACCGACAGTGGATAGACTTTGCCACGAGGAGGAACGGCACCGGATTGTAACTCTATGGCACAATCGTATGGGCGGTGCGGAGGTAGGGCAACCGCGCGCACCTTATCGAATACATCCCGGTACTCTTCGTATTCAGGAGGCAACAGAGAGTCCGAGGAAGTACACAGCAACTTGACAGGCCCATGGATGCAACTAACCCCACACTGCGGTGACCACGAGAGGATCTCGACCGATCTCCAATCGAAAGTCGGATTATGCTTCTGGAGCCAGGGGTACCCCAAGACCACCGAGTAGTGTGGAGACGAAATAACCTGGAGACAGACCGACTCTCTGTGAACGGCACCAATGGCTATCCCCACTGGAAGGGTCTCATGAGTCACGTGTGGCGGCAGAAGGGGTCTGCCGTCTATCGCCTCAAGAGCCAGTGGGGAACCTCGAGGCTGCAGAGGAATGGAATTGGCGGCAACGAACACTCTATTAATGAACAAACCACCAGCACCAGAGTCCACCAACGCCTGGGTCGTCACCGAGCCCCCGACCCAGGAGAGGACAACCGTGATCAGTGGTTTGTCAACACGGGAAACCGGGGACGAGGAGACTCCACCCAAGATCTGCCCCCGACAGGACCTCAGGTGCGAGCGTTCTCCCGGACGGTTCGGACATGCCAACCGAAAATGCCCACCGAGACCACAGTACATGCATCGGCCCTCGCGTCTCCGGAGTGCCCTCTCCCCCTCGGACAGGGGAGCAAACCCCCGCTGCATGGGTTCACCCCCAGACAAGTCATCCCCAGGAGGCGTGGGAGGAGAGGGAGGCACGGGTGGGACAGCAAATGTAGGCGCCAATCTGTTAGGAGACCTCCGCAGGCTCTCCTTAAAGGAAGGTCTCTCCCTGAGTCTGGTGTCAATCAAAATCAGGAAAGAAATAAGAGACTCGAGCTCCACTGGTAGGTCCTTAGCTGCAACCTCATCCTTCAAGGCATCCGAGAGACCATGAGAGAAAGCAGCGACCAGAGCCTCATTATTCCAGCCCACCTCTGCTGCCAGGGTACGAAACTCAATGGCGTATTCAGCTACGGATCGTGAACCCTGTCTTATGGACATAAGGAGCTTCGCAGCAGAGGCAGCACGAGCCGGCACATCGAATACCTTCCGAAGAGAAGCAACAAAACCGGAAAACTCGGCAACCACCGGATTGTTGTTCTCCCATAAAGGGCTGGCCCAGGCCAAGGCCTTGTCCGAGAGCAGCGAGATCAAGAAGCCCACCTTTGATCTCTCAGTAGGAAAGGCATGTGGCAGCAACTCGAAATAAATGCCCACCTGGTTAAGGAAACCTCGGCACTGAGTTGGCTCTCCCCCAAAGCGCTGTGGAAGGGGGGCAGAACCGATCATACCCCGAGACACCGCAGGCGCAGCAACAGGTGTCGGGGTAGACTCTGGCGCAACAACCGGGGCGGCAGTAGGAGCGGCCCCAGGAGCGACAACCGACCCATCGGCAACGGAAGCGAAATGAGCCGTGCGTTCAAGCAGGGTTTGCAACGCCACAGCGAACCGACCCAACAGGTGATCCTGCTGATCAAGTCTGGCAACCAGCGTAGGTAGCGAGGATGGCCCTGTACCGTCAGAATTCATGGCTTGGTCCTAATGTCATGGAACCATGAACCAGACGTACAACAGAGATGAGTGGAAATAAGAAGGCTTTATTGGAAATCAAGCCGTAGCAAAAGTCCAAACGAATGGCTAAACCGAAGCAGGGTCTTGCGTAGACAGAGGTCAGGAACCAGGAGGGTGGTCAGACGAAGCCAGGATCAGGAACCAACAGGGTAGTCAGACGAAGCCAGGATCAGGAACCAACGGGGTAGTCAGACGAAGCCAGGATCAGGAACCAACGGGGTAGTCAGACGAGGCCAGGATCAGGAACCAGAAGCAGCAGCAGTCTTAGAAGCATGTGAACACAGGAGGACCAAGCAAGGAACTGAAGCCACAGACCTTCTATATATATGAGCTAGGCATCCAGCTCCTCCCAGTGGGAAGGAGAAGCCGCAGGGTGGGAGGCTACAAGAAACCCAGAAACCAAGATGGCCACCAGCACATGTCAAACGAAGGTAAGACCATGACACCTCCTCAGTTTGGACTTTTGGCTTGATTTTCTCAGGCAGACCATTCACTGCGACCAGAGAGGGAAGGATGGGGGAGATGCGACTAAATTAGTGCAATGCTTTTGTGAGGGCATCTTTATCCAGGACTATCAGAAGAACAATGGAGAGACCATGTTGTAAATCCAATTCTATAATCTACTAGTCTACTAGCAGATAACGTTTCCCCTCACAGCAGTATTAAGATAACTATGGGCTACCTATCCATATAGGAGTTTTATCTCTCTGAAAAAAAAACATTCTTTAAAAAACTTTTCTATGAATACTGAGTTTACAAAATGACCTTTTTCTGATGGAAGTGTCCCTTTAAACTACAAAGTGTGACAAAATCTAAAATATACGTACCTCCTCTATCATCAGTGGCTCCAACTGCTCCTTAATGCCTAATACTAAATCTCTGTATACTTAGATTAGCTCAAGTGTATAAGCAAGCTCAGCATAAGTTACATAATTACATAGTTATATAGTTGATACAGTTGAAAAAAAGACATACAGTAAGTCCATCAAGTTCAACCAAGGGATAGATAGTGATGTGAATCCCAGATTGAAGTGAGACTCAGATTTCTACACGTTTTCATAAGCATTAATGTTGTTTACTTTTAATAATTCATCTAAACCCTTTTTAAAACTGTCCAATGTTCCTGCTGTGACCACGTCCTGAGGAAATCTATTCCACAGCTTCACAGTTCTTACAGTAAAGAAGCTTTGACGCTTCTGGAGACAGAACTTTTTCTTCTCCAGTCGGAGGCAGTGCCACCTTGTCTTTGAGGGCATTTTACATGGAATAGTTTTTCACCGTATTTTTTTGTATAGCCCATTTATATATTTGTATAGGTTAATCATGTCCCCCATTAAACGTCTCTTCTAAAGACTAAATACATTCAATTCTGTTAATCTTTCTTCATAACTAAGACTCTCCATGCCCCTTATCAGTTTAGTCGCTCTCCTCTGTACTTTTTCCAGCTCCAGTGCGTCCTTCCTATGGACTGGTGCCCAGAACTGAACTGCATATTCCAGATGAGGCTGCTCCAACGCATTGTAAAGTGGTAATATTACATCCCTGCCAGCGAGTCCATGCCTCGTTTAATGCATGACAATATCCTGGTGGCCTTAGAAGCAGCTGATTGACATTGTGTGCTGTTATTTAATCTACCATCTACAAGGACACCCAAATCCTTCTCTATAAGTGACTCTCCCAGTGTTACATCACCTAGGACACATAAAGCATATAGATTAGTGCTACCAAGATGCATACCTTTACATTTATCCACATTGAACCTCATTTGCCAAGTTGCTGCTCAATCACTCAGTGTTTAAGTCAGCTTGTAGTTTATGGACATCTTCCATAGACTGTACAGTACTACATATCTCGGTGTCATCTGCAAAAATAGAAATGTTGCTATTAATCACATCCTCAATATCATTAATAAATAAATTAAATCATAAAGGGCCCAGCACTGAACCTTGGGGTACACCACTTATAACCTGCGACCATTCCGAATAGGAATCATTGACCACAACTCTCTGGACACGGTCCTTCAGCCAGTTTTCAATCCAATTACAAACTATAGTTTCCAAGCCAATAGACCTTACTTTACTTTTTAAGCGTCTATGAGGGACAGTATCAAAAGCCTTTGCAAAATCCAGAAACACTACATCCACAGCCGCCCCTCTGTCTAGGCTACTACTCACCTCCTCATAAAAACAAATCAGGTTAGTCTGACAACTTCTGTCCCTGGTAAACCCATGCTGGTTATCACTTATAATACTATTTACAGTCGCACACTCCTCTATATAGTCTCTTAAGAGTCCTTTAACAAGTACGTTTAGATTTCCTTTATTCTAAGGATCAAGCCCTAAACCCGTGAGAAAAAGACCATCAGTAATTTGCAGACATATAGTGAACCAAAATAGCTTCAGTAATGGGAAAGCACAGGGTCCTCTTCAAGGTTAGATAATTATCTGATCTATAGTACTATCTATATGTAACAAATATATCTACAATGAGATGTTCTCATGTGGATCATAATGAAAATTGTAATGTATAAACTCAGGTATAAAATGAATTTAGGAGGCATTCACACGGCCATGTCTGTTCTGTGGCCTGTAAACACGGATGTCAATGGGTTCACAATCCACATGTTGCAACAAAGAATAAGAAATGTCCTATCTTTTGCGGCGTGGCCGAAAGGACCTGGAAGCAACCCTCCCTGTAAAATAAACTACAGCTTAAGCAATACAGGTAAGACCATCAGATAATCTCTCTGTAAATGATAAGAACAGGACCCACTCTACAATACGTATTATATGTGGTGGCTTTAGCCATGTTTGGATCTTGTAGTTGGGTTTTATATTCATTCAGCTTGATGAAATATGTTTAATTTAGCAAGAAGAGAACATGTCACATAGAATGAATTAGAACATAATGTTCATCAGTAGAAAGCATGGTTAACATTTTGGATGCTGTCCACATTAAAGTTAAATCAGGACCTCTCTTCAAGGATAATTTGCTTCTATTTTGACGCGAGATTGTGGTTTGTTAGGAGAACCTGGTATGACAGTGATGTTCTTTTAGCAGATACATTGGAAGACAAGCACTTCTAGGGTTATTTGTGAACTCCAACAGTGGCTATATGACTGATGGAGCGTTGAGTGGATTTTAACAGAGTGATCGCCAGATAGATGTCAGCACTGATAATCTGGAGTCTCTGGTTCTAATGCCTGTAGTTATTCAGAAATTATTCTGCAGAAGAAAATAAATTCTTTGAAGGTAGAGAACCATTCAGGAATACGTGGCACCAGTCAAAGATATGTGCTAGACTACATATGGCAATCCATATATACAAATGTGTTGCCTAATCACAAATGTATTTTAGTAACCACTATAAGTTGTTCCAAGCTGTTATTCTACACATTCTACTATGCTTTGCAAAAGTAATCATACCTCTTTATGTTCCTCCTGTTTTGTTATATTACAACCTAAGAACTTTACTGTGCATAAGTATTAACCTCCTGAAAGTCAATACTTCATGGAGCCACCTTTTGTCACTATTAGCTTATCACATGTAGATACTAGGATGTTGCCCATTTGTCCATCTCCTTCACATTAGATTGGTTGCGATGGGGCACTGAAGTCTTCAAGTCATGCCACATTGATTTGAGGTCTAGTTTTTGAATTTTTCCCCTTAAACCACTCCAGTGTAGTTTAGTAGTATATTAGGGTCATTGTCCTTCTGAAAGGTAATCCTCCATCCAAATCTCAAATCATTGACTGACCAACTGAAACATGTTTTACTTAATAATTTTCCTGTATTTACTGCCATCTTTCCTTTAATCCAGACCAGATCTACAGTTCTTGCTGATGAAAAACATCCCCACAACATGTTGCTGTCACCACCAGGGTGACGGGAAGTGCTGTGTTTGCTCTACATATAGGCCCTGATTTATCAACATGGAACAAATCAAAGTTTGTCTTTACAATTGTCTGTTGAGCCAAATTTATGAAAGTTATTCACGGCCAAAGACATATTTCTTAGGGTGGATTAACATCAGGGTGGGTTATGGATTCCGATTTTTGTTATTCGTTATAACATGGTTATAACGGAAAATAATGGAATCCATAAGACGGAAGTCAAAATGGAAGCCTTTAAGAGGCATTTTGTTTTGATCCTTCATAATACAAGTCTATGGGCAGCATCACTGATCTGTCCTGGTTTCCTTTATGCAGGAGTCCAGTCCTTCAAAACTGAAACCAGGACGGATCCATTATGCTGCCCATAGACTTGTATTATGACGGAATGCAAAACGAAAGCCTTTAAAAGGCATACCGTTTTGCCGTCCGTCATAATAGAAGTCTATGGGAATCATAATTGATCCGTATGGTTCCCGTTATGCAGAACGGAAAAAAAAGTCGACAGGACTTTGATTTCCATCTTGCATAACGGGAACCAGACGGATTCGTTATGATTCCCATAGACTTCTATTATGACGGATCAAAACAGAATGCCTCTTAAAGGCTTCCGTTTTGACTTCTGTTTTATGGATTTCGTTATTTTCCATTATAACCATGTTAATGGAAAACAATAACGAAATCCATAACGCTGATGTGAACCTACCCTTAGGAATGCCCATGAAACAGCGGGACATCTGAAACTGACTTAGCAGACACAAAAATTGATACATTTATTTTACAAGTAAAACAAAAGAAAACTTACAATTTACTCCAAAAGACAAATCAGCTTGCTAAATCATGGCCGTAGTGTTTCCATGATGTCCCAAAAATTAAATTTTAGTCTCATCTGACCAGAAATCCTTCTGCCACATGCTGTTTGTTGAACTCCAGATGTGTTTCCCTATGTTTTTTTGTTAATCAAATCAAGACTGGGCCAATTATCCCCCTTAGGGTCCATTCACACGTCCGCAAAATGGGTCTGCATCCATTCCACAATTTTACTGAACAGGTGCGGACCCATTTATTTTCAAAGGGGCCGGAATGTGCCATCCGCATTTGCGGATCCACACTTCCAGATCTGCACTTCCATTCTGCAAAAAAATAGAACATGTCCTATTCTTGTCTGCAATTGCGGACAAGAAAACGCATTTTCTATGAGAGTGCCAGCGATGTGCGGTCAGCAAAATGCGGAACGCACATTGCCGATGTCCATGTTTTGCGGATCCGCAAAACACATACGGATGTGTGAATGGACACTCCAGGCAGATTTTTTTTCAGTACATGCACCTTTGAAAACTGGACTTTTTCTTTTCAGTATTTTTTTCAGTAATACATGCTACTTCATTTTTATTTATTTGTATATTTATTTTTCATAAAAAGGAAAAAAAGAGAAAATAGTCTTTTTACATTTAAAATTTTTATTTAGTTAATAGTGTGCAATATTTTTTTTATGATGTTCCCTTTCCATAATGGTTGTCTTAATAGATACGATGGCAAGAAGTTGTGGTGAAGTGTGTGTGGTAGTGTTTTTATAATTGCTTTTATTATGTTTTTTTTTTTTTAACTGTGTGTCTTCCATAAAGTCATACAAGACCTCGCCATTGCGAGGCTTAAAGCAGGATGTTCTCAGACGGAAGTGACCACTGAGCTTAGAGTGTCACAGAGTGTTATCAGCAGGTTGCAACAGAGATACAGAAAGAAGAGTCAGAGAAAGGCATTAAAGTGAACGTCCTTTGGCCACATCCCACACTGAAGACCGCTTCATTGTGAACAAGGCCTTGCGGAACCGAATGATGAATGATGAATGCCACACAACTCCAGGCGCATTTAAAGGAGGTGAGAGGCACCCAAGTGTCACGCCAGACCATTCAAAACTGTTTACATCAGCACGGTCTGCGTGCTAGGTGACCTGCAAGGGTAGCTGACCACAGGCCTCATTGTCTTGCATGGGCCAGGGAATATCTACGCTGGACGAGGGACCATTGGGTCTCAGTGCTGTTCACTGATGAAAGTCGAATAACGCTGAGCAGAAATTATAGCCGCCAATGATGTTGGAGACGTCAAGGAGAGCGCTATGCATCAGTCACTGTTGTCACCAGATGAGCCTTTGGTGGTGGTGGTGGTGTTACAGTGTGAGCAGGTATGTCTAGTCAATACAGAACTGCCCTTCACTTTGTGAATGGTACAGTGATAAGCCCATACTACTTGAATAACATTATTAATCCAGTCATTGTGCCTCTGCCTCTATGTATACAATGGATGATAGGGACCTTAGATTGTGAGCCCCATTGGGGACAGTTGGATGATAATATCTGTAAAGCGCTGCGGAATTAGTAGCCCTATAGAAGTGTGTATAATAATAAATAAATATAAAAAGTCTACAGTCGTGGCCAAAAGTTTTGAGAATGACACAAATATTAGTTTTCACAAAGTTTGCTGCTAAACTGCTTTTAGATCTTTGTTTCAGTTGTTTCTGTGATGTAGTGAAATATAATTACACGCACTTCATACGTTTCAAAGGCTTTTATTGACAATTACATGACATTTATGCAAAGAGTCAGTATTTGCAGTGTTGGCCCTTCTTTTTCAGGACCTCTGCAATTCGACTGGGCATGCTCTCAATCAACTTCTGGGCCAATTCCAGACTGATAGCAACCCATTCTTTCATAATCACTTCTTGGAGTTTGTCAGAATTAGTGGGTTTTTGTTTGTCCACCCGCCTCTTGAGGACTGACCACAAGTTTTCAATGGGATTAAGATCTGGGGAGTTTCCAGGCCATGGACCCAAAATGTCAACATTTTGGTCCCCGAGCCACTTAGTTATCACTTTTGCCTTATGGTACGGTGCTCCATCGTGCTGGAAAATGCATTGTTCTTCACCAAACTGTTGTTGGATTGTTGGAAGAAGTTGCTGTTGGAGGGTGTTTTGGTACCATTCTTTATTCATGGCTGTGTTTTTGGGCAAAATTGTGAGTGAGCCCACTCCCTTGGATGAGAAGCAACCCCACACATGAATGGTCTCAGGATGCTTTACTGTTGGCATGACACAGGACTGAGGGTAGCGCTCACCTTTTCTTCTTCGGACAAGCCTTTTTCCTGATGCCCCAAACAATCGGAAAGAGGCTTCATCGGAGAATATGACTTTGCCCCAGTCCTCAGCAGTCCATTCACCATATTTTCTGCAGAAGATCAATCTGTCCCTGATGTTTTTTTTGGAGAGAAGTGGCTTCTTTGCTGCCCTTCTTGACACCAGGCCATCTTCCAAAAGTCTTCGCCTCACTGTGCGTGCGCTCACACCTGCCTGCTGCCATTCCTGAGAGAGCTCTACACTGGTGGCACTCCGATCCCGCAGCTGAATCCTCTTTAGGAGACGATCCTGGCGCTTGCTGGACTTTCTTGGACGCCCTGAAGCCTTTATTAACAAGAATTGAACTTCATTCCTTGAAGTTCTTGATGATCCTATAAATTGTTGATTGAGGTGCAATCTTAGTAGCCACAATATCCTTGCCTGTGAAGCTATTTTTATGCAACGCAATGATGGCTGCACGTGTTTCTTTGCAGGTCACCATGGTTAATAATGGAAGAACAATGATTTCAAGCATCACCCTCCTTTTAACAGGTCAAGTCTGCCATTTTAACCCAATCAGCCTGACATAATGATCTCCAGCCTTGTGCTTGTCAACATTCTCACCTGAGTTAACAAGACGATTACTGAAATGATCTCAGCAGGTCCTTTAATGACAGCAATGAAATGCAGTGGAAAGTTTTTTTTGGGGGATTAAGTAAATTTTCATGGCAAAGAAGGACTATGCAATTCATCTGATCACTCTTCATAACATTCTGGAGTATATGCAAATTGCTATTATAAAAACTTAAGCAACAACTTTTCCAATTTCCAATATTTATGTAATTCTCAAAACTTTTGGGCCACAACTGTACACACCCATGTTAAAATGTCAGGTTTCTGTGCTGTAAAAAAAATGAGACAAAGATAAATTATTTCAGAACTTTTTTCACCTTTAATGTTACCTATAAACTGTACGACTCAATTGAAAAACAAAACTGAAATCTTTTAGGTGGAGGGAAGAAAACTAAAATAATGTGGTTGCATAATAACTTATAACTGGTAATGTAGCTGTGTTCAGAATTAAGCAATCAAATTCAAAATCATGTTAAATAGTAGTCAGCATGCACCTGCCATCATTTAAAGTGCCTCTGATTAACCCCAAATGAAGTTCAGCTGCTCTAGTTGGTCTTTCCTGAAATTTTCTTAGTCGCGTGCCACAGCAAAGGCCATGGTCCACAGAGAGCTTCCAAAGCATAAGAGGGATCTCATTGTTAAAAGGTATCAGTCAGGAGAAGGGGACAAAAGAATTTCCAAGGCATTAGATATACCATGGAACGCAGTGAAGATAGCCATCATCAAGTGGAGAAAATATGGCACAGCAGTGACATTACCAAGAACTGGACGCATGGGCGTAGGAAACGGGGGGGACGGATCCCCCCCAGGAAATAATGCGGGGGGGACAGGTAAGGTGAAATCCCCCCCAGCAGGGCAATGTGTGCGGCGGCGGCGGGGCACTGAGATGATCACTTCCATTGTGGAAGCGCTCATCTCCATAGTGATCTGTTTGTATCGCTGTCCTCAGGACAGCGATACAAACAGAAGGCTGTGAGGAGGAGCAGGGGAGAGGTGTGTCCCTTTCCTGTTGCTCTGATAGGCTGCCAGCACTAGGCCGGTAGCCTATTAGAGGCCAGCGTAGGCAGCTCAATGACGTAATTGCGCCGCCTGAGCCGTACAGCCGGAAGAGGCCTGCATCGCATCGCTGCCAAAGAGGTAAGTATAAGTGTTCATTTTAAAAAAAATATATACAATACTTTTACTGGAACATGATTGGGGGGGCCGGGCCCTGTTATTACTGGCACATAATGGGAGGGGCACTGTTATTACTGCACATAATGGGGGGGCCCTGTTATTACTGGCACATGATTGGGGGGCCCTGTTATTACTGGCACATAATGGGGGGCCCTGTTATTACTGGCACATGATTGGGGGGGGCTGTTATTACTGGCACATGATGGGGGGGGCTGTTATTACTGGCACATGATTGGGGGCTGTTATTACTGGCTGATGAGAGGCACTGGGGGGCTGATGAGAGGCACTGGGGGCTGCTATGAGGCATGGGGCTCTTATCTGAGGTCTGATTGGGGGTCATTCATATTGGGGTCTGAGCTGAGGTGTGATCTGAGGTCTTATTAACATTAGGGATCTTATTGGGGCTGTTAGCTGAGGTCTGATTAACATTCGGGGTCTGATTGGTGGTCTGACCTGAGGTGTAATGAAAAATATTTTTTTCTTATTGTACCCACTTCCAGCCCGGAGCCCAGCTGCCCAGAGCACTGATCTGGAGCAGCTTGGAGAAAATTGCCTCAGTCACCCACACTCCTTCTGCCTGGCCAAGCCAGCCAGCACCTCTGGGGCCAAGCCAGCCAGCACCCCTGAGTCTTCAGAACTGTAAGTAAATTATATATAAGGGGAGGTTATTGTTTCGGCGGGGGGGGGGGTGCCAGAGAAAGTACCCGCCCCGGGTGCCAAATACCCTAGGCACGCCACTGCCCCCAGGTTAGGAATCTAAATCTTTTGTTATCATTCAGTATTATTCTTCTTTAAATTTTGTCTTTTCTGCAACCTTAGCTTTATGCTTAAAAGTCAGTTTGAGTGAAGAAAGTCAGAATGGATATTCGCAAGTTTTTTTTACAAAGCCTAGTTAAGCAAATGCATTCTCATCAAGCTCAGAAGCATGTCAACAAAAAGAGATCATTGAATCACCAGTCAGGCATTATTACCACTAGTTTTAAGTGGAATAACTGAAATATATGCCAAACGTTTGGTTAATTTCTGTGACCTGATAAACAATGAACTGATCCTTTTGCATATTTTTTGGTTGTGATATTTTTCACACACATACTTAAAATTTAACGATATAAACAACTCGCAGTTTACTGAATAAGGATATAACCGGCGAGCAAAAATGCTGTCCCCCCCCCAGATTGTTGGGGGTTCCTACACCCATGACTGGACGTCCCTCCAAAATTGATAAAAAGACGAGAAAACTGGTCTGGGAGGCTACCAAGAGGCCTACACTGGAACTGGGGCCTTAGTTAAGCTAGAGGGAATTATGAACAGTTCCAAATACCAGTCAATATTGGCACAAAACCTTCAGGCTTCTGCTAGAAAGCTGAACATGAAGAGTAGTGATGATCAAGCACCAAAGTACTCGGGTGTTCGGGCCGAACACATTGCTATATTCGTGTGCTCGACCGAGCACCCGAGTATAATGGAAGTCAACGGGAGACAACCAGGCACCCTCTGCTCTGAAGAGGGGAGGGTGCCTGGTCCATTGGAAAAGGTCAGAAAGTGACAGAAACACCACCATGCGGACAATATCTGGATGCATCTTGGACTCCCAGGTCACTGCTGGGAGCCATGTTGTTACTGACAAAAATACACACAAGACCCCCCAAAAAAATCAATTTTACAGGAAAAATTGTTAGGAAACATTCTTTCCTGTATATTCAATTGTATATAAAGTGCAAGTGCTGCAATAAAATTACAAGCGAGAGGCACTCCAATACAACCTGTATATCACATAAAGGAGGGCCTCATTCACATTGTAGTACAATTGTTCAGGTAGTGGGACTCCTACACTTATAAAGCCTATGCACTAAGTGAAAGGGCTGCCAAAAATTACAAGGAACCGGCACTCCAAAACACCCTTTGTTACACATAAAGGAGGGCATCATACACACCCTTGAAAATGTATAATTCATGGCCTGCTGGTGACCCTCAAAAACATTTTGAGCAAGGGCCTGCTGATCTGACCATCTAAAACCTTAGGGGAGAGGGCCTGCTGCCGCATTGGTGACTCTAGATAACCTGTGGGCGATTGCACGTCCCCATGATGGCGACGATACATTTGGACGTCTGCCCTATCGATGTTTTTTTTCTGCGCCTACCATGGTGATCACGGGTAATGGGGAATTAGGGTTCGATGCTGGAGAGGGAGCTTAAGAAAGGGATACCACATCCAAGGGAGGTCAATGGCTGAAATCTGATTGGGTGGAGACGGTGGCTCAAGTTATTAAAGCAGAAATATCAAAGGAATGCAGGAGGCAATTACCCACTCCCGACTCGGGGAGGTAGTGTCGATAAATAACAATACAGGACTCTTAAGATGCCCTGTTATTGGAATGAGTAATAAAAAGTTACAGGGAATGTCCTTGCGGTATTTTGGATGAGGAAACGTTTTATACAGGAAAGGCCCTGCTGCTGCTTTGTTGACTCTAGATAACTTCTGCCTGATCGCACATTTTTGTAACGTCAACGATCCATTTGGATATCTTCCATATCAACTCTCGATGTTCTTTAATGCGCCTACCATGGTGGTCACCAATAACGGGGAATCATTGTTCGATTTTGGAGAGGGAGCCTGATAAACGGCTACAGCTACTACTTCAAAGCAAGACAGCATGAGTTGCGGGCCTGCATGTGAGCTGAACCAGTAAAAGATTTTAGGTGTGGGCCTGCTGGTGAGCTGAGGTGGAACCTACAAACCCAACTTGAATTTGATGACGGCATTTCTCTGATGATACTCGGTGATACAGCTCCACAGATTGTTTCCATCTGCATCTTTCTAAGCAATCTGTGACCTCAGTCTTTTATCCAGACTCAGTCATTGTGCCACCATGTGGCCTCCTCATGCTGCCATCTCCACACCATGTCACCTTGCCACTCATTTTTATCACCATGCTGCTGCTGCTGCTTAAAAGGCCTTAAACTGATCACCAGGCCCACAATTTAATTAAGGTTTTGCAATTGATAAACCCAACTTGCTTTTGTGGGCTGCATCAGTGGCGTAGCTAGAAATGTCTGGGCTCCACAGCAAATTTTTGAATTGGGCTGCATCCCACAGTAATTTTTTTAGCGACCCCTTCCTTTCATGCCGCCCCCATCCTGTGGCTAGTAAAGATCGCTCTCTCAGACAAGGGTCGGCAGCTGTTCTTTCAGTTTTATACACTGTCTATACTGTCACTGTATCTAATTTCATTTTGTAATACTGTTGAGGGGACCCTGACCAAATCCTTTAGTCCTCCTCCTGGATGGCCCCCTTCTGGGTCAGGGCCCCCTGCTTCCCATATAGCTACGGCCCTGGTCTGCATTAATCTGCAAGTGACCTTGATACAGCTCCACAGATTGTTTCCATCTGCATCTTTCTAAGCAATCTGTGGCTTTAATCTTTTATCCAGTCATTGTGCCACTATGTGGCCTCCTCATGCTGCCATCTCCACACCATGTGACCTTGCCACTGATTTTTATCACCATGGCGCTGCAGCTTAAAAGGGCTTAAAGTGATCACCAGGCCCACAATCTAATTAAGTTTTACGCACAAAACCAAAGTAAAAAATAGATTTTATAGGAAAAATTTATTGAAAACATTCTTTCCTGTATATTTACTTGTATATAAAGTGCAAGTCCTGCCAGAAATTACAATGAAGAGGCATTCCGATACAACCTGTATATCACATAAAGGAGGGCCTCATTCACATTGATTTGCGGGCCTGCAGGTGAGCTGACCTAGTAAAAGATTTTAGGTGCGGGCCTGCTGGTGAGCTGACCCTGTAAAACATTATATTTGAGGGCCTGCTGCTAAACTGACCCTCTAAAACATTGGGGGCGAGGGCCTGCTACTGAACTGACCCTCTAAAATATTAGGGGCGAGGGTCTGCTGCTGAGCTGACGCTCTAAAACATTAGGGGCGAGGGACGGCTGCTGAACTGACCCTCTAAAACATTAGGGGCGAGGGCCTACTGCTGAACTGACCCTCTAAAACATTATAGGCAAGGGCTGCAGTTGCGCTGACCCTATAAAAAAAATTTGAGTGGAGGGAATATAGACAATCTGGAGGAGGAGGAGGAGGAGGAGAAAACAAGATTCAATCATATACTCTTTTTTTTTTTTGTGGTGGAAAAGGTGCATGGGAATACACTACAGTAGATTGAGTACATTATAAATAATAGATTGAAATTGCCTTTATGTGTATCATCAGCTCAGCTCTCCTTTGGTGGAGTTGAGAATTCAGGGGCAATCCAGGCCTTATTCATTTTTATCTGAGTCAACCTGTCAGCATTGCTAGTGGACAAGCGGATGCGCTTATCTGTTATAATGCCACCAGCAGCACTAAATACATGCTCAGACAAAACGCTGGCGGCAGGGCAAGCCAGCACATCCAAGGCATAGAGCGCAAGTTCGTGCCACGTGTCCAGTTTGGACACCCTGTAGTTGTAAGGCACTGAGGAATCATTTAGGATGCTGACACCGTCTGCTATGTATTCCTTCACCATCTTCCAAAACTTTTCCTTCCTTGTAGCACTAGGCCACACTTCAGGGTGAGATTGTTGGCGGGGTGTCATGAAAGTGTTCCATGCCTTGGAGAGTGTTGCCCTGCCTTTGTTGGAACTGCTGTGTGTTCCCCTTGTCTCCCTTCCCCAGTTGCCTAAGGAAGTGCGTTGTCAGATGGAAAATTTTGGAGCAATTTTCCAACAAGGATATTCTGGTATTGCACCATTTTGCTCATCCTCTCCACCAGAGGAATGAGATATGAGAAGTTCTCTTTGTAGAGGGGGTCCCAGTAATCCATGTTATCTAAAATGTGTATAACGCAAGGGTCACTGGAAAGGCAGCCTAACATGAAGTCAGCCATGTCTGCCAGAGTACCAACAGGCAGAACGTAGATGTCGACATCAGGATGACTCTCCATCTCCTCATCCTCCTCCTCCTCTTCTGTCCAGCCACGCTCAACAGATGGAATTAAAGTTCCATGGGTACTACCCTCTGTAGCAACTGTCTCCAGCTACTCCTCCTCTTCATGGTCCAAGTTGCGCTGAGAAGACGAGGGTGGGCTGGCTATCACCCTGTGTAATGTCCTTCCCCATTTCCTCATCTGCCACATTCAGAGTGTCGTCCTTAATTGTGAGCAGCGATCACTTGAGTAGACACAACAGTGGGATGGTTACGCTGATAATAGCGTTATCGCCACTAACCATCTGTGTGGATTCATCAAAGTTTTTTAAAACCTCACAGAGGCCTGACATCAATGCCCACTCCTCGCTTGTGAATAGTGGCAGTTGACTCGAAAGGCGACGACCACGTTGCAGCTGGTATTCCACAACTGTCCTCTGCTGCTCACAAAGCCTGGCCAACATGTGGAACGTAGAGTTCCAGCGCGTGCTCATGTCGCGCAACAGTGGGTGAGCTGGAAGCCGCGAGCACTGCTGCAGCGTTGGCAAACCGGCTGAAGCTGTGGACGACTTGCGGAAATGGGCACACATGCGGCGCGCCTTCACTAGTAGCTCTGGAAAATTGGGGTAGGTTTTGATAAACCGCTGAACCACTAAGTTTAAGATGTGGGCTAGGCATGGGATGTATGTCAGGTTGCCAAGCTACAAAACCGCCACCAAGTTACAGCCATATTCAGACACAACCATGCCTGGTTGTAGGTTGAGTGGCGACAGCCACAGCTCTGCGTCGGTATGCTGTTTGTCCCCTAAACAGATCAACTTTAGCACGGCCTGTTGACGCTTACCCACAGCAGTGCTACACTGCTTCCAGCTAGCGACTGATGGCTGACTGCTGCTGGAGGTGGAAGTGGAGGAGAAGGCGGCAGAGGAGGAGAAGTGGGGGATGGAGCCAGTAATATAGCTGCTGGCGGAGACACTGATGGATGTAGGGCCCGCAATCCTGGGCGTGAGTAGCACCTGTGCCATTCCAGGGTACAACTCACTCCCGGCCTCCAGAACATTCACCCAGTGTGTGGTCAGGAAAAGGTAGCGTCCCTGGCCACCAGCACTTGTCAATGTGTCCGTGGTTAAGTAGACCTTCCCAGTAACTGCGTTGGTCAGGGTGATGTTCTGGGACACATGCTGGTGTAAGGTGGGCACAGCACACCGTGAAAAATAGTGGCGGCTGGGGACTGCATACCGAGGGACGGCCGCCCACATCAGACACATTTAGTGCTATGGCCTGTGGGTGGATATTTGCGCTTGCAATCAAATGAATGTGTCATGGACATTTGGACGCTGCACTGGGACAGGGAAGTGGATGTTTTTGCTGATGGTTCATGCGAAAGTCCAGGTGAATAGCGGGGGGCATCCGGGCTTGCGCCTTTGACAGGGGATTGGCCAGCAGTGCGTAACACAGGGGAAGAGGAGGCAGTGGTGTGACCCGCAGACCCAGATTGTATACCCAGGCATTCAGCCCACTTGTTAGGGTGCTTGGATACCATGTGGCGGATCATGCTGGTGATGGTGAGGTTGTTAGTGTTCACACCCTGGCTCATTTTGGTATGGCACAGGTTGCAAACCACCACTCTTTTGTCGTCTGCACTTTCCTCAAAAAAGCACGATACTGCGGAACACCTACCCCTTAGCAAGGTTGATTTACGCATGGGGGTGCTCGGTGTAACGGTTGCGGGCTTGTTTGGTATGGCCCGACTTCTCCCTCTTGCAACCCCACTGCCTCTTCCAGCCTGTTCTGGTGCTAGGGATCCCTCCCCCTCTGTACTGCTGTCCTCATTCGGCTTTTGACCTTCCCATGTTGGGTCAGTGACCTCCTCTTCCACTTCCTGACTCTGCTCATCCTCCTGACTTGACCTAACCACAAACTCAGTGATTGGTAACTGTGTCTCATCATCATCCACCTCGTAAACGAATGATTGCCATTCACCACCGTCATCTTCTTGAGACTGTGAAGGCTACATGGCTACTGGCATTACAGTGATGGCAGTACTTACCTGCACGTTTATTGGCTGCTTAGCAGCTGCAAAACGTGTGGGAAGGAGACTCGAGCATGGCGCTCCAGCACATGTGGTACTCGGCTGAGAACTGCCATGTGCCAAGCATAGCGATGCTCGAGTCGAACAAGTATTCGGCCACGCATGCTCGCTCATCACTAATGAAGAGAAACTTCATCTTTCAGCATGACAGTGACCCAAAGCATACATCCAAATCAACAAAGTAATGGCTTCACCAGAAGAAGATTAAAGTTTTGGAATGGCCAAGCCAGAGCCTAGACCTGAATCTGATTGAAAATCTGTGGGGTGATCTGAAGAGGACTGTGCACAGGAGATGCTATCCCAATCTGACAGATTTGGAGTGTTTTTGCAAAGAAGAGTTGGCAAATCTTGCCAAGTCAAAATGTGCCATGCTGATAGACTCCTACCCAAAAAGACTGAATGCTGTAATAAAATCAAAAGGTGCTTCAACAAAGTATTAGTTTAAGGGTGTGCACACTTATGCAACCATATTATTTTATTTTTATATTTTTCTTCCCTCTACCTAAAATATTTCAGTTTATTTTTCAATTGAGTTGTACAGTTTATAGGTCACATTTCCACAAGGTGGAAAAAAGTTCTGAAATTATATATATTTGTCTCATTTTTTACAATCACAGAAACTGGACATTTTAACAGGGGTGTATAGACTTTTTATATCCACTGTGTGTGTGTGTGTGTATATATATATATATATATATATATATATATAGTGGCGGCTGGGGACTGCATACCGAGGGACGGCCGCCCACATCAGACACATTTAGTGCTATGGCCTTTGGGTGGATATTTGCGCTTGCGATCAAATGACTGTGTCATGGACATTTGGACGCTGTGCTGGGACAGGGAAGTGGATGTTTTTGCTGATGGTTCATGCGAAAGTCCAGGTGAATAGCGGGGGGCATCCGGGCTTGCGCCTTTGACAGGGGATTGACCAGCAGTGCGTAACACAGGGGAAGAGGAGGCAGTGGTGTGACCCGCAGACCCAGATTGTAGACCCAGGCATTCAGCCCACTTTTTAGGGTGCTTGGATACCATGTGGCGGATCATGCTGGTGATGGTGATATACAAACCGGATTCCAAAAAAGTTGGAACACTATACAAATCGTGAATAAAAGCTGAATGCAATGATGTGGAGATGGCAAATGTCAATATTTTATTTGTAATAGAACGTAGATGACAGATCAAATGTTTAATCCGAGTAAATGTATCATTTTAAAGGAAAAATACGTTGATTCAAAATTTCACGGTGTCAACAAATCCCCAAAAAGTTGGGACAAGTAGCAATAAGAGGCTGGAAAAAGTAAATTTGAGCATAACGAAGAGCTGGAAGACCAATTAACACTAATTAGGTCAATTGGCAACATGATTGGGTATAAAAAGAGCTTCTCAGAGTGGCAGTGTCTCTCAGAAGCCAAGATGGGTAGAGGATCACCAATTCCCACAATGTTGCGCAGAAAGATAGTGGAGCAATATCAGAAAGGTGTTACCCAGCAAAAAATTGCAAAGACTTTGCATCTATCATAATCAACTGTGCATAACATCATCCGAAGATTCAGAGAATCTGGAACAATCTCTGTGCGTAAGGGTCAAGGCCGTAAAACCATACTGGATGCCCGTGATCTCCGGGCCCTTAAACGACACTGCACCACAAACAGGAATGCTACTGTAAAGGAAATCACAGAATGGGCTCGGGAATACTTCCAGAAACCATTGTCAGTGAACACAATCCACCGTGCCATCCGCTGTTGCCAGCTGAAACTCTACAGTGCAAAGAAGAAGCCATTTCTAAGCAAGATCCACAAGCTCAGGCGTTTTCACTGGGCCAGGGATCATTTAAAATGGAGTGTGGCAAAATAGAAGACTGTTCTGTGGTCAGACAAGTCACAATTCGAAGTTCTTTTTGGAAATCTGGGACGCCATGTCATCCGGACCAAAGAGGACAAGGACAACCCAAGTTGTTATCAATGCTCAGTTCAGAAGCCTGCATCTCTGATGGTATGGGGTTGCATGAGTGCATGTGGCATGGGCAGCTTGCATGTCTGGAAAGGCACCATCAATGCAGAAAAATATATTCAGGTTCTAGAACAACATATGCTCCCATCCAGACGTCATCTCTTTCAGGGAAGACCCTGCATTTTTCAACAAGATAATGCCAGACCACATTCTGCATCAATCACAACATCATGGCTGCGTAGGAGAAGGATCCGGGTACTGAAATGGCCAGTCTGCAGTCCAGATCTTTCACCTATAGAGAACATTTGGCGCATCATAAAGAGGAAGGTGCAACAAAGGCCCAAGACGATTGAACAGTTAGAGGCCTGTGTTAGACAAGAATGGGAGAGCATTCCTCTTTCTAAACTTGAGAAACTGGTCTCCTCGGTCCCCAGACGTTTGTTGAGTGTTGTAAGAAAAAGGGGAGATGCCACACAGTAGTGAAAATGGCCTTGTCCCAAATTTTGGGGATTTGTTGACACCATGAAATTCTGATTCAACATATTTTTCCCTTAAAATGGTACATTTTCTCAGTTTACACTTTTGTTCCATGATTTATGTTCTATTCTGAATAAAATATTAGAAGTTGGCACCTCCACATCATTGCATTCAGTTTTTATTCATGATTTGTATAGTGTCCCAACTTTTTGGGAATCCAGTTTGTACCATGAAGGCCTGATTCACACAGTCTCCTCTTAACAATTGTTCTAGAGATGTGTCTGCTGCTAGAACTCTGTGTGGCCAGTGACGGACTGAGAACCCTCAGGGCCCCTGGGCAAAATTAATCAAGGGCCACCTTACAGGTCCCACCCATGTTCTGCTGCAAGCCCCACCCTTGTCCCGCCTCCATGCCCCACCTCCAGCCACACCCTACACAATCTTTAATAAGATTTCAAAGTTAGTGACACAAAAGGCACCCAGACCACTTCAGCTCATTGAAGTGGTCTGGGTACAGTGTCCCTTTTGCAAATCGAGCTGCAATGTTATAGAGAAACTGCATTGTTTACGTTCCAGCAATAAGTCAGCCTCTAGTGGCTGGCAGCCACCTGAGGGCTTCCTGGATTAAAACAGACCTTTGTTCTGGTATCTGACGCTGGACGTCCTCACACCCTGCATGATGACCTCCAGGGTCAAATTTTTCCCCATAGGAAAGCATTGATTCAATGCTTTCGTATGGGGTGATCTAATCTCAGCGTCCATTAGTGAGCTTCTGTTAGAAGCAGTGTGGGCATAACTACTGTGAAGGGGGCACATATCTGGGCATAACTACTGTGAAGGGGGCACATATCTGGGCATAACTACTGTGAAGGGGGCACATATCTGGGCATAACTACTGTGATGGGGGCACATATCTGGGCACAACTACTGTGAAAGGGGGGAGGCCCTTCACAGTAGTTATTAATCCCTTTCAGCAGTCCCCCCTTCAGTGAATGGGGGACTGCTGAAAGTGTTTAATAACTACTGTGAAGGGCCTAGCCGTCTGGGCAACCCCACAGATCATCCTCCCACCCACCTTGTACTTGTTCCACTGATCCGCTACTTGCGGATCCTGTGGATGGCACTGTTATGGGGGCTCTGTGGATGGCACTGTTATGGGGGCTCTGTGGATGGCATGTTTATGGGGGCTCTGTGGATGGCACTGTTATGGGGCTCTGTGGATGGCACTGTTGTGGGGATCTGTGGATGACTCTGTTGTGGGAGGGATCTGTGGATGGCACTGTTATGGGGGGATCTGTGGATGGCACTGTTATGGGGGATCTGTGGATGGCACTGTTATGGTGGGGATCTGTGGATGGCACTGTTATGGGGCTCTGTGGATGGCACTGTTATGGGGGCTCTGGATGGCACTGTTATGGAGGCTCTGTGGATGGCACTGTTATGGGGGCTCTGTGGATGGCACTGTTGTGGGGGCTCTGTGGATGGCACTGTTGTGGGGGCTCTGTGGATGGCACTGTTATGAGGGCTCTGTGGATGGCACTGTTGTGGGGATCTGTGGATGACACTGTTGTGGGGGGGGATCTGTGGGTGACACATATATAGCACCTTATGCTATATATGTGTCATCCACAGATCCCCCCATAACAGTGTCCCTGTGAGTGAATGATCCCCAATACAGGGTCTGGGGGCCAGCATCTGGTGTTGTAATGGCAGCAGGGCCAGGTGGAGTCAATGTATTCTATTACACCGGGCCCCGCTCACTGTAATACTAATATTCATATGTGAACAACTTGAAATCCTCCACGAGCCTCTCCCTCTGAGCTTTCTGTACTCACAAACTCAGTAGCAGGCCGGGCGGCAGCGCAACTCACTGACGTCACGCGCTTGCTCCTCCCACTTTATGAATGACCAGGCCAGCATAACATTCAGAATCGGGGTGCTGGGCATAACATTAACACATTATGTTATTCTGCGGCGGGCCCCCATTCCGGCCGGACCCTCGGACCATGTCCAAAGTGCCCGACCGGTCAGTCCGCCCCTGTGTGTGGCATTGACCTGGTCTCTAATGTGAGCTGCTGTTAACCTGCAATTTCTGAGGCTGGTGACTCGGATGAACTTATCCTCCGCAGCAGAGGTGACTCTTGGTCTTCCTTTCCTGGGGCTGTCCGCATGTGAGCCAGTTTCTTTGTAGCGCTTGATGGTTTTTGTGACTGCACTTGGGGACACTTTCAAAGTTTTCCCAATTTTTCAGACTGACTGACCTTCATTTCCTAAAGTAATGATGGCCACTCGTTGTTCTTTACTTAGCTGCTTTTTTCTTGCCATAATACAAATTCTAACAGTCTATTCAGTAGGACTATCAGCTGTGTATCCACCTGACTTCTCCACAACGTAACTGATGGTCCCAACCCCATTTATAAGGCAAGAAATTCCACTTATTAAACCTGACAGGGCACCTGTGAAGTGAAAACCATTTCAGGTGACTACCTCTTGAAGCTCATCAAGAGAATGCCAAGAGTGTGCAAAGCAGTAATCAAAGCAAAAGGTGGCTACTTTGAAGAACCTAGAATATGACATATTTTCAGTTGTTTCACACTTTTTTGTTATGTATATAATTTCACATGTGTTAATTCATAGTTTTGATGCCTTCAGTGTGAATCTACAATTTTCATAGTCATGAAAATAAAGAAAACTCTTTGAATGAGAAGGTGTCCAAACTTTTGGTCTGTACTGTATATACACACATATAGCAAGAAGGTCAAAAGATAAATCACAGAAGAGATCACAGCACTCCCACTGCAATTTTGAATATGGTGGATTTATTCTCAAGTGTCCATAGGTATGCAACGTTTCAGCTCCTACCTAGAGCTTTTTTCAAGCTCCATGTCGGAGCTGAAACGTTGTGTACCTATGGACACTTGAGAATAAATCCACCATTTTTACAATTGCAGTGGGAGTGCTGTGATATATATATATATATATATATATATATATATATAATGTACAGTGTATATTTATATATTAAAGATAGGTGCTGGGCAATTTAGGCCCCTATGGTACTGATGGAGCCAAAGAGTTTTCCTTTGGCCCACATTCAGCAATATTTACTAGTGTTTATTTTTTTTGTTATAGCACAGAAAAGCTCAGCACTGCACTGTTCCCTATAGAGATATCCAATAAGATATACCGTGCAGTATATTGGGCATCAATGGGATGCCAGTCAATGACATCCATTAAAATGTTTGCATTTAATATTTAACCATTGGCAAATTGGTTGTAAAAGTGCCTTCTAGAGATTCTGTGCATTCCATTAGGTTTGTAGAATATGTCATATGCTAATTACTGGGTAACAGATTGCACTGCTGAGTGGAGAGAAGGGATTTTGGATGTAACAGAAGAATGTACTAGCTGCACTGTGAGTCCCTAATGCATGTGGCGTCTCCTCTGTAAGGGGACAGTGCCACAGACAAGAGATAAAATACCAGTGTAGATCTCACCCTGTCACTCTGATAAGTGATAAACCTCCGCTAAACAACAGGATGGGGGGAGGGGAGAAGGAAGACATGGATTTACAAAAGCCAAATCTACTTTTCTCTATGTGTGAAAAACTGCAGTGTCAAAATAGTTGTACATGTTACTTTATCTGCCCTCACTGCTATGTACTAAGCCTTATATAGACAAAGCGCCAGATATCATTATAGGCAGAAACGTGTTGAAAGAGGTTTTTATTAACCTGGGGGAAAACAAACGAACTTTCTAATAATAATAGCAATGCTTACTCAGCAGCAACACTTTACAAATCAGATTTCTCTGCTTTTCTTAAACCTTTTTTTGGGCAATCTCCTAACTGATGTTGTTTTGCTTGTGTCTTCTGAAAATTGATGCACTTTGGGAACTACTTTGCCCCTTAAAAATAAATCAAACCCGTGTAGCGCAGTTGTTTTCCCGAAAATATAATGCAAAAAAGCACTAGTATGGACATGCACTATTTCTGACACTACGGGACTAATCCATATGCACAGTATCTGTTAACCCTTAATGTATAAAGCTGTACATGTACACTATTAGTATGCAAGGGATGTATGGAGCGAGCTCACACACAGAGTTCACGCCAAACATGAATAATACAGCTAGCACCCACAGATCATGCAGATCCTGGTCATTTAACCCCTCAGATGCTGCTGTCAATAGCAACCACCATACCTGTTGGGTTAAACAGAGGTAGGGAACTGTCCTCCAACGGTGAAATTGTGGGGCTCGGATCCGTTGCTATGACAGCCTGGGGTCTTGAGAAGGCTCCCAACACTGTGCTAGAGCTCTAACTGACAATGAGCCTGTGAAAATCCTATAGACTACAATTCTATTCTATTGCAGTCTATGGTACAAGCAATCATAAAATGACAAAAAAAATATATGTTAAAAATAAAATAAAAAACTAATATAAAAAATTCAAACCTTTCCCAATTTTACATATAAATATAATTAAAAAAAAACACATCCAAAATTCTTACAAGCTATTCAAATGTCAAAATATTTTTCCTGTGCAGTGAACACTGTAATGGTAAAAAAATAAAAATTCATAATTCACATTTTTGGTCACCTTTTCCCCCAGAAAATATTGAATAAAGATTAAACGAAAAGTTGTACATACCCCAAAATGGAACAAACTACATAAAAACAAACTCTTACATAGCTCTGTAGACAGAAATATGAAAAAAAGTTATTTTTATTTTTTCAAAGGTTTTTATTTTTTTAAAAGCAGTAAACCATAATGTAAGCGATACAAATTTGGCATAGTTGTAATTGTACTGACCTGCAGAGAAAGGACATCATGTCCGCTTTAGCCTATAAATTTTATTTTATTTTTTTATTTATCCCACAAAGAGTTTTCCGGTTTTCCAATACAAGATATGGTTAATTAAATGGTGGCATGAAAAAATAAAACTTTTCCCACACAAAAAAAAAGTCCTCAAATGGCTATATAAATGAAAAATATAAAAAGTTGTGAATTTTGGAAGGTAGAATGGAAAAAATTAAAGTGCAAAAATGAATATTGACCCATGCCTTAACAGGTTAATGTGAATCATCAGGCATTGCCGGATGTTACCAGAAAGCCTGCCAGCCGAAACAGCCTGCTGGAACTAATAACAGCAGTGGTAAACAGGCCTTAACGATACAACTACACAGTCAGTCAGGTTTCCTGATGCAGTTTTGGAAGCCAAAATTAGGATTGAAGGATTGGATCACATAAGTGAAAGCGTAAAGGACAGATTACAATATTTATTTTTATTCAATGGTTTGAATTCATTGGTTTTGGCCTCCGAAACTGCATCAGGAAACCTGAACGTATGGCCGTTGCATGTGGTCTCACAGGAGATATTCAATTTCGTTAATTATAAATATAAATTTTCAGTTGATATAGTGGAAGTGCTTTCTTTTCACAATCCTGAGAAAACCCACAGAGAACATACATATTTCACTTTGTGTTGCCTTGAACCCATGTGCCGCATTGTAATGGTGCTAATCACCGTGACACCACACTGCTTTGAGGGTGAAGAAATACGGTCAATCCTAAAAATGATGTAAATGGATGCAAAAATCTATTGGTTTGTAACATTAATCTATATGTTAACAGAAGCCAGTTTTGGCTGAAACAAGCCTAGGTCCTGAAAATATTAAACAAGTTCTGTATCTAAGCAATAAACCAATATGCTGTTATATAATAATTCCTCTTATTACTATGCTATCTATTCTGTATATGGGAAGATGTGGACATATATCATTCCCATAGGTAAGCCTAAGTTACTAGGTGGAGTCTTTAGGTGTAATTAGTGTCTAATGGGATAAGTGCTTGGGGCAGAAGCCATATGGCTCTATATATAGGGTGGCAGACTATTTACACAGTGCATGGTCTACATCAGTGAGTCTATCAGCACGTCTAAAGGGCCTTAATACATATACCTTAGAGATCAGAACAGAGCATGGATGATAGAAACCTTCAAGTATATTAAAGGATTTGACAAAGTAGTGTACATTTAACCTAGAGAAGTGTTGTAAGAAGAGGGCACACTCCAAAAACCTAGTGTTCATATGTTCATATGAGACTGTTATAAGTATCTGCAATGACATTTGTAAGAAGGCCTCTCGTCCTGACTGAAAAAGCTTTATCTTCGAGGTAGCATAAGAATGATGACAGTGATGAAACATGCCTCAGTTTTATAGCAATAAACAGTGCACATAACAGTGAAAAAACGGGCCATTAGGGTATGACCATGCGGCACGGTCGTGATCTGGTCTGGTTACGGCCGTGCTGCAGTCAAGAACTGCGCGGCCAACTAGCCTGCAGCTACCTTTCATTTAACTAATGAAGACGGCACTGTTTAGTCAGTCTTCATTGTTAATGGCCGCGCAGTAGTGAAGTTGCAGCATGGCCATCGATAATCAAGACTGACTATATAGTGCGGTCTTCATTAGTTAAATGAGTTTCATTGGCTTTTTTTTATGCAATCCCAACCCCTGCAGTGCCATCAGTATACATAATGTCTCCTATAGTGGCCCCCAGCTGTAATAATGTCTCCTATAGTGGCCCCCAGCTGTAATAATGTCCCCCACAGTGGCCCCAGCACTAATAATGTCCTCAATAGTGGCCCCCAATGTCCCCTATAGTGGTCCTCGGCTGTCATGTTTCTTTATAGCAAAAATAAATCCCTAACCTCAATCACTCCAAGCATGATCGCGTGGTGACATGCCCGCTTTCGACCACGCTGAGCACAGGTCCTTCGGCCTCTCTTTCTCTTCCTTCACAATCAAGAGAGGAGTGACTTCCTTGGTGCATGCAAGTGGATGAAGCAAGTGATATTTCTTTTAACCCCTAAAAGGCCATATTGCACTAGTGTACCTGTTTTTAATGGCCGTTAGACGGGTGCACTCCTGCCTAAGCGACCATTATTTTTTGATGGCCGCTATTCACTGGCCGTTACAAAAATACAGTGTGCTGTCCGCATCCGCACTTCCGTTCTGCAGCCCCGCAAAATAATAGAGCATGTCCTATTCTTGTCCACAGACACGGACAAGAAAAGGCATTTCTATTGGGGTGCCGGCCATGTGAGGTCCGGGGTTTTGCAGATCTGCAATTTGCGGACCGCAAAACACTTGCAGACTTGTGAATGGACCCTAAGGCTGAGTTCACACTTCAGTTATTTGATTAATTATTTCCATCAGTGATTTTGAGCCAAAACCAGTAGTGAAACCTACACAGGGATAAGGTCTAATGGAAAGATTTGTTCCTGTTATGTATTTTTGACCAGCACATGGTTTTAGCTCATAATACCTGATGGAAATAACTGATCAAATAACTGAAGTGTGAGCTCAGTCTAAGGGCTCATGCACACGAGCGCGTGCCTGCCGTGTGCCCACCCTATGATGGATGCATGTCCATTCGCTTGAATGTGTCCGCAATCTGAAAGATATGGAGCATTTCGGTCCATGCCTCCCTGCGGACGGATCGCGGACACATTCAAGTTGCACAGTGCCCATGCATTGGGGACTGCAATTTGTGGTCCCCACTGCATGGCATGGGTGGCACACATTAGTGTGCATGAGCCCTAGGGGGGGATTTATTAAAACTGGTGTAAAGAAAAGAAAAAATGTCTTGGTTGCCCATAGCAACCAGATTCTACCTTTCATTTTTCTTAGCTCCTTTAGAAAATGAAAGGCTGACTCAAATTAATTGCTGTGGACAACTATGCCAGTTTTCCTTTGCACCAGTTTTGATAAATCTCCCCCTAAGTATATACTGTGACCCAAACTGGAACATATTGAAAGAGATTTATCAAAACTGGTGTAAAGTAGAACTGGCTTAGTTGCCTATAGCAACCAATCAGATTCCACCTTTCATTTTCCAAAGGAGCTTTGAAAAATGTAAGGTGCAATCTGATTGGTGGTTATGGGCAACGAAGCCAGTAAGCCAGTTTTCCTTTACACCAGTTTTGATAAATCTCCCCGAATATTTCTATGGAATTATTCATTGTTTCATGCCTTCAGAAATAACTTTTTCTTGAACATTGTCTATGGACACAATGCATACACTTGCAGATCCATAGACTGTGCTGTATATAAGGGCTTGTGGAAACATATATCTATACAGGACGGTGCCATTCAGACGCTCTGCTCGCAGCCTCCACTCCTATCACAATGGTCAGCCTGCAGCAGTGTGACACTGAGCGCTGATATCAACGGGAGGCCCGCAAGGGACATTTAAAAGCAGACTTTTTATCTCCCCTGGAAAATGTTGTGTGGACAGACAAGGATCAGACTTGTGCTGCATTTCAGAATCTGAAATCCTTGCATCCACTTTTAAATATACCACCACGGGCCATGGTCTTATCTGTTCTATTTCAAGTGGAAGTCATCATGGCATTTTCCTCAACTACTTTTCCAGAGTAATTAATTGCTTTTTCTTTTTTGTAACTAAGAACAAATATTAAACTGCAGTCATTCTGCTTCCATAAAAATCCAAAAAGAAAAAACTGCAAAATGTACAGTAACCATAAATAGCCAAAAAGATAAGGCCCTGGCTCATTGACCTACCATTAAATCAGGAAATGACTAATTACAGATTTCCATCTATCATTTAACAGGGTCATTTACTGGAGAACGTCTCTGTGTCCCTGACGTTTTCTTGATGTAGGGTTACAAAGCGAGGCATCCAGCTCTTACGTGTCATAAACCTCAATGTCACATCCCTAGAAAAAGGAATACTATGATTTATGACAATGGTATTAGTTCTAATATTTATTTTATCAGTATTAGAAATGTAAAGAAAATGGGATCAGTCCCAGCACATAGCTATCACTAAGAATCACATGTTTTAGACACTTAATCATACTTTTATCTATATGCTGTTATCATTTTAATAGATCTTTTTGGCTGATTTCACACATACTGTGAATTTATCATGGGGGAATATTTGGAGTTAGTTTTACTTGATTCTGTGTTGGAGTACTTTATGCCACATTTATCACATGTTGTTTGATAAGTTTGTCTCATCTTTAAACCTACGTCCATCTAGAAAAACAGCTCCAGTTTTCCTACTAGTTTACCTCTTGCTGAAGTAAGGGCTCATGCACACGAACGTATTTTCTTTCCGTGTCCGTTCTGTTTTTTTTTTTGCGTGTGCATTTATTTTATTTTTACTCTGTGTGCATTCCACTTCTGTATGTCCGTTCCACTAAGTAAGTGAACATGTCCTATTATTGTCCACATTACAGACAAGGATAGGACTGTTCTATTTGGGGCCAGCTGTTCCGTTCCGCAAAATACGGAATGCACACGGATGTTGTCAGTTTTTAATAAATTAAAAAAAAGCTGCCTTCGAATGTTAGCTGTATGTCTATGGTAATTATGAAATGCGGTACAAACATGCATTTTTTGTACTGATGTTTTTCTTCACTTGCAGTGTGTGTTTTCTTAATTGATGCATGTTCTGGTTATGCCAGTTTTTGTCTCTTTTGCTGTCTTTTTTAATCCATAGACATAGACATTGGCTTCTTAACCCATTTGAAAAACACCTCAATGTGTGTTGCCTTTTTTATGGCATTTTTACATTGTTTTTATTTCTACTATGGCTTCTTTTTTAGAGAGGTCCACAGAGGAAGTGACGTCAGAAGGGGCACATACTTTACTGATTAAAAATGTGTCCCTTGCAACAACAAAAAAGCCACAAAAAATGCATGCAATAAAACACACTATTTTTAATAAAAGTCACAAAGGTGCCATATAAAAGATTAAAAACCTACCATAAAAAGCATTTGTAACCTAAAAAAAATTACAAAACAAACTTATGTATTAGAGGTGCTAGCACCAATCTTGGTTTCAATGGACTTTACTTGTTAGGCCTCTTGCACACAAAAGTATTTTCTTTCCATCTCTGTTCCTTTTTTTTGCGGACCTTATGCGGAACCATTCATTTCAATGGGTCCGCAAAAAAAAACGGAAGGTGCGCGTGCATTCCGTTTCTGTATGTCCGTATTTCCGTTCCGCTAAAAGATGGAACTTGTCCTATTATTGTCTGCATAACGGACCAGGAAAGTACTGTTCTATTAGGGGCCAGCTGTTCCGTTCCGCAAAATACGGAATGCACACGGACATCATCTGTATTTTTTGCGGATCTGTTTTTTGCGGCCCACAAAATACATACACTCGTGTGCATGATGGCAAGTCTTACCAGCACTCTGCAATAAGAAAGCACGCAACCACAGTAAGTAGGTGGATAGGTGAGTTCTACCACTTTTATATTTCCTAGAAATAATTCGATAATTAAACGTATAATTGTTGAAAGTACAAATGAAAAAAATTGGTTAAAAAGTAATACATTAAAATAATAATAAAACCAGATTTAGTATTATAGTTGTGATGCATTTGCATTTTTTTTCCATTTTTGTTCAGATTTTGTTTTTCTTTTTTGTGTAAATCATTCATGCAACCTATTAGTAAATAGATTCTTATAGGGGAATTTATCATGAGGGTAATATCATGCGTTTTTGAGTCTGCATTGGCATACTCTGTGCCAAAGTTATCAAATGGCGCAAGTTGTTTGTTAAATTTGGTGAAACTTTAAATCTGGCACTTTTGAACTATGCTACTCTAGTTTTCTACACCACCCCCTTAGGGCTCATTCACACGACTGCATGTATTTTGCAGTCCGTATAACACGGATCCGCAAACAATACAAATGATGTCCATGTGCATTCCGTATTTTGCGGAACAGAATAGCTGGCCCTAATAGAACAGTCCTATCCTTGTCCGTTATGCGACATCTTCTATTTGTTTGCGGAACGGACATGCGGACATAAGGAAACTGAATGCATATGGAGTAACTTCCCTTTTTTTTTGCAAACCCATTGAAATGAATGATTCTGCATACGGTCCGCAAAAAAACCGAACCGACACAGAAAGAAAATTTGTTCGTGTACGTCAGCCCTTATGGAGTGACTTTGGGACTTTTTGGTGACTTAAAAAAAAATTGAGAATCGAATTAACATAATTAGACGCACTCACTTTTCCATCCACTGTTTGAAACTAGTGTAAGTGATGTAAAAATGCAAAAAGAAAAAACAAATTCCATGACTGACCTCTTTTGTGTGGCTTGATAAATTCCCTCCATATGCTTCCTTTGCATATGTAAATTGATGCATTATTTAATATCATCTTGCAAGGCAAAAACTAATTGTGAAAACATTTCCCCTATTACTAAAACTACATGAAGTCCCAACTTGAATATTTTAATAAGATAAAAGATACCTAAGACCCTGGCTCATAAAAAAATGGATTGAAACAATGGCATCACATTTACCCCATTTTCCCCAAATGTGAAAGTTACAAATTCCTAAACTTTGAATTATGAGAACTTACTGTATTCCAGTGCACAAGACTCTTTGTCCATAACGAATGTGGAATTTTATGGTGTATCATACAAAAATGCATTTATGGAATTCACACAACATTCAGCTACAAAGCCAAATATTAAATCCACAATGGATTAACTTGATGTTCAAAGATCCCAGGTCCGAAACAAATATTTTAAAATAACAAAATCTATCTATCTATCTGCTGCAACACAGAGGGGAGGTGAGGAGGATTGATCTCCCTGGACCATATAGTGAATAGAGGGTGAATCCTTTGTTACCTCAGAGCACTCCTTGGACCTTTCTGGGGGTCCCACCTGATGTTAGATGGGGTGGCCTTGATGTGGATATTTTGTAGGGGGCAAGGCATGATGTGAGGTACAGTGTGAATGGTGAGCAGCTCCCCCAGATTTGCCACTATATTTCTGTGTTTTTATCTTGTTTTATATGTAGTGTATGTGCCTTTACCTGGCATTCAAACACTCTCCTTTGCACCTGGTAGCCTCCATCACATGGTCTGATATGGGTGTGGCTTACAGTCTGGCTTTGTTCACATTGCACTAGTTGTCCTGCTGGGCGGTTGTGTGGAAGCTTGGCTGTGAGCTGGATTACATCACCTTCAGACCTTGTTCACACCATAGGTAGCTTAGTGGTAGGACCCCTTGCCATGCTGAGAGCCGTGACGTGGTGCATGTGGGCTCCGATATCTTCCTGACAGGAATATATTGGCAAAAGTCTCAGCTTTTAATATCTGCATTTATGACTAGCCAGTATAGTCAGTGGCATATCCGTTTGGTGCATTTTTTCTGTGATTTATGATTATATTTTCATCCGCACAATGCTCCGTTTTGTGTAGGATGCCTTTGTGGTGCATGTGGACCGCGCCGACATCCTCCACCGTATGCAAAATATTTTTTGCTGGGGATGGTCGTTTGCTGCGGTCCACATGCGGTGGGGCTGCTCCCCCAATGAAAAGCACGCTACAGTGTTAGGGGTTGAGCAGCTCCCCCAGATTTGCCACTATATTTCTGTGTTTTTGTGAATGGTGATAACAAAGAACTTTCTCTTAACTGAGTATGATGAGAGTTGATGTCTAGATAACAGCAACAAGAACAGTTCTGAGACATAACACAGAGCTTACTTCCACCAATGGCTGTGTATAGGCAGCAATGATGGTAATAGAAGTCCATGAGTCTCTATCTAAACACTTCTGTAATCTTTCCAAATTGACCACCGGTGTGAAAAACTCTCACAATCAGTAATGCCTTTCCCACAGCAGGTTGCAGAACTTCCAATGGCAGGCCAATCCTTTACATGTGTGTTGGGTGCTGAAGCAATATACCCTCTCCACAGGCAGCAAAGTCCATAGCCAGAGATGAGCATTACCTTTGCTATCATGCACAGTCCCTTATGATCCTAAACAGTCTGTGGATATCTTTCTGGATTTCTGTTAGGGTCCTCCTGCAACCATTGCTTTGCCCTGGCAGATTCTCACTCCACAGGAATGGTGTTCCTCCTGGAGAACAAATCTCTTTCCTTGCTATCAGCTTTCGCTAAGCTGGAAAGCATCTACCATCAACAACAGGCAGCGCCATACTGACCTCTATGGCCCACTGGGGCACTGCATATCTATTTATCTAATTCCATCTATATGATATCATAATTTATATTTTTTTATACTTACTATACATACAAACAATTAGAATTTTACAGTTTGGGGTAAGAGCTTTTTCACAGAAACAGCCCTTTAGGCACATCAAAAAACATGAAGCACAGGGCTTATATAGCAGTAAAATGGATCCCAGCTGTCTAATACCATTGTAGTGGCTCAATAATATCAACCAGAGCAGCACAGAACTACTAAGTATATAGGGAGTCATTTATCAAACTGTTCTAAAGTAGAACTGGCTTTGTCGCCATAGCAACCAATCAGATTCATTCTTTCATTTTCCAAAGGAGCTGTTCAAAATCTGATTGGTTGCTATGGGAAAGTCAGTTCTACTTTACACCAGTTTGATCCCCATAGTTTCTGCTTAAATGCCACACATATAGCTGATTAAACGTCTGTTATTAGTGCAGAGATTATCAAAACCAAAGGCTCCTTTACAGATATAGCAAGTGATTGCTAAGAAGGAAGCGTTTAGGGCTCTTTCACACTTGCGTTCTTTTCTTCCGGCATAGAGTTCCGTCGTCGGGGCTCTATGCCGGAAGAATCCTGATCAGTTTTATCCTAATGCATTCTGAATGTAGAGAAATCCGTTCAAGATGCAGCAGGATGTCTTCAGTTCCGGACCGGAACGTTTTTTTGGCCGGAGAAAATTCTGCAGCATGCTGCGCTTTTTGCTCCGGCCAAAAATCCTGAACACTTGCCGCAAGGCCGGATCCGGAATTAATGCCCATTGAAAAGCATTGATCCGGCCTTAAGCTAAACGTTGTTTCGGCGCATTGCCGTATCCGACGTTTAGCTTTTTCTGAATGGTTACCATGGCTGCCAAGACGCTAAAGTCCTGGCAGCCATGGTAAAGTGTAGTGGGGAGCGGGGGAGCAGTATACTTACCGTCTGTGCGGCTCCCGGGGCACTCCAGAGTGACGTCAGGGCGCCCCACGCGCATGGATTACGTGATCGCATGGCACGTCATCCATGCGCATGGGGTGCTCTGACGTCATTCTGGAGCGCCCCGGGAGCCGCACGGACTGTAAGTATACTGCTCCCCCGCTCTCCACTACTACTATGGCAACCAGGACTTTAATAGCATCCTGGCTGCCATAGTAACACTGAACGCATTTTGAAGACGGATCCATCTTCAAATGCTATCAGTTCACTTGCGTTTTTTCCGGATCCAGCGTGTAATTCCGGCAAGTGGAGTACACACCGAATCCGGACAACACAAGTGTGAAAGGGCCCTTATTTACATGTAGTAACCTCTTCCACAGTATATGGAGGAGCAATGCCATCGCTTGTCACCATACAGGATCGTTGTTTGCCAGCAGAGTGCTATTTAGACAGTATGATCTGCTGCTGGCAAACAATGATTCATTTAGGTTTCTGCGCCAATGATCTATTACCAGATAACAAATGTTTTAGATCGTTCATTGGGTAATCCACGGCACCTTTTCACAGTCAGGTTATTGCTAACAAGTGTCCGTAGACATACCTGTTAGCGAGAATCTGCCTGAACATCGGGCAGTGTAAAAGGTCCTGCAGCCCATAACATCCAAATATAAACTGCTAAAAATATTGGGGCACATTTATTGAGACCTGTGTTTTAGATGCCGGTCTTAATAAGCCTCTGTGCTGGCGGTGGATCGCCAAAATTATGTAGAGGCGTTGCCTCTGCATAACTTCGGCGGATCCTCCGACGATTCAAAATTTAAGACAGGCATAGAAAATGGTGAATAAGACAGGCCTACCATCCCATCCCCTTCCCCGCTACGCCCACTTTTTTAGACCTGGCGTGAGCAGGAAAGAAGTCGCAGATTCTGTAGCAACATGGCGTGCGACAGAATCTGTGCCTGACATATGCCAAAAAAGTATTGTATATCTGTTTGTAAATGACCTCCAATATTTTCTCCATCCTGGACTATCAAATATAGAACCATAAAAAGAATACTGCTGCAGCCAATAACCACTTTACAAACCCATTACACTTCATAAAACAAGTCAGTTTTCTGTGTGATAATTGGCAGACTACTGCTATGTGTGAACCCAGTCCTAGGGATTGCCCAGTGTTATATTAAAGGGGTTCTGCAGTTTGTTTAAACTAGTGATCTATCCTCTGGATAGATAATCAGCATCTGATCGGCGGGGTCCGACACCCGGGACCAGGGGTGTATCTATCACAAGGCAAACAAGGCATTTGACTAGGGCGGCACTTGCCAATGGGGCAGCAAAATGCCTTGTTTGCTTAGTGATAGTTACACAATATGCTAAATATTTTTTTTGCACCTTGTCCGATCCGATCCTTCACTATGCGAGCGGCATCGCTGGCGCCGCATAGTGAAGGAGTTGAAAGACTTACTTCCTCCTCCTCCTGACTTCCTCCTGACCTCCCCTGCCTTTTGCGTCCGCACGTTGACGTTGTGACGTCACACGGAGGTGGAGTCACGGGCCGGCAACGCTAGGGTGAGCCTTATCTCCTCCAAGTGCAGAACGGATCCTGCACACGGTCACCGTGAAAACTGAGGCCAGGCCCCCGGCCACCAATGCACTGATCCCTGAGCCTGCCGTCTTCAAAAACTGTAAGTACTTAAATTACAGTAATTCACAAAACATTAATTACTTAGTTGTTTTATGGGGTAAGGGGGGTTGGAACCCGTTGGGTGGTTAGAGGAGGGAGAATTAGGGAGGGGTTAATACTGTACTATCGCTAGCTCTAACAGGAAAGAGTGGAGCCTAAAGAGGAAGGGATGGGGTTTACAGAGGAAGGGGTGGGTCAAATTTATATTAGGGGGCTGCCCGAGTTTAGTCTCGCCTAGGGCAGCACAAAACCAAGATACACCACTGCCCGGGACCCCTACCGATCAGCTATTTGAGAAGGCAGCGGCGCTCCAGGAGCACCACGGCCTTCTCACTGTTTACTGCTGGCCCAGTGACGTCACGACTAGTATCAATGGTCTGGGTGCGGCTAAGCTCCATTCAAGTGAACAGAGCTTTGCCGCGCCCAGGCCAGTTGATATTAGTCGTGATGTCACTGGGCCTGCGGTAAACAGCGAGAAGGCTGGTGTCGGACCCCCGCCGATCAGATGCTGATCATCTATCCAGAGGATAGATCACTAGTTTAAACAAAATACAGAACCCCTTTAATATAACACTGATCAATCCCTAGGGCTGGGTTTACACATAGCAGTAGTCTGCCAATTATCACACAGAAAACGCAAGGCTTATCTGAGGCTGATGGAGCCTGGGGTCTGATTTTGGAGTCTGGTCTGAGGTCTAATGAAGAATGGGTGTCTGATTTTGGGGTCTGATGAGGATTGGGGGTCTGTTGAGGGTCTGATCTGAGGTCTGATGAAAAGTGAGGAGGATCTGCAGAATTTATGCCACATGTGTCTGTACCCTTAAAAGATGTAACTACATAACATTAAATAGGCTTTTTTTTTGTCTACATATACAGTACAAGTAGTCTGCATGTAACATGAGCATTTATGGAATATTTACTGATTTTGAGTTTGTATTATAGTCCAGAGCCATATTACAATCCTGTAAACTTGGAAATATCTCATGCACAGATCTTTTTTGGTGATGATATACATTCTGAGAAATGTTATCTGTACACTGGGACTGCACAGTAATATGATGTATAAAAACTAGCCACTGGTCTCCCTGCAACATTATCTATGCTGTGAGAAACATGTCTGGCAACAAGCTTGTTGACTTTTTTCAGTTACAGCCAGCAGAAGTGTAAATGCAATGCTGGAATGTAACACAGGCTGCAAGTCAGGATCAGGACGCTAAATAACAAAAAGTAATATAAATGTACACTACCGGAAAAAAATAAAAAATCCCTTAAAACTTAATGCAAATGAACTGATATTGACAAAGTATAAACTGCGAGTGGTGCTTGGTCAATGATCACACAATGATCTCACAACCAAGAACCAAGCACCCTTTATTTTGGGTTCTGCAGCAGGGTATATGTTGAGGCAGGGTCACATTAATACTGAGTGACATCTCCCCTTGGGATGATACAGACTAGCAATCTAGCATGGTAAAGGTCATACAGATGTTGGCTATCCTCCTGTGGTATGTTATTCCAAGCTCTTTCAACTTGGACCCATAGTTCAGTCATGGTGGTGGTTGGGTGCTATGCGTGAGAGATCCGTCTACCCATCCAGTCCCTGACATTCTCAATGAGGGAGAGATCTGGTGATCAAGCTGGCCAGAGAATCTGCTAGATATCTTGAAGAGCATGTTGTGTAGTGTGGGCAGTGTGTTGGTGGGTGTTATGTTGCTGGAACACCAGGTCTCCTAACAGTCAAAAAAGTCAGTAGGACTGGTTCCATCATCAAAGGCTGGTCAATGTTCCATCCACGAATATCAGATAGGAGCGGTGCCCCACAGCATGACACCTGAAGTTGGTCTTCTGTGCTCTCCAGCCTTCCTGCAAACTCTGATGCAAGCATCAATGGCAAATAATATTGTTAATTATTAAAGCTGGTTCAGCCTTGGTACTAATGATGTTCATATCAGAGTTCTAAGACGGGCTGAAAGGCACCTACTCCCAGTATGCATAGTGCAGACGTCATGGTGTGGGGCACCATGGTGTGGGGCACCATTAACTACCATGACTGCTACCGTCTTGCATTGATTGATTGAAAAAAGGCCTCATGGTGTTGGGCTGAAACGTTGCAGAAATCTTCTGAAGACTTGGAGTGCCGCATTTTCTTCCAAATTTTCTTTAATAGGCATTTGCCTCTTAAAGGATAATTGTCACACTTAGACCCTAATTTACATTTTCATATATGTAGTTACTAATAACATGATATTCCAGAATCAGTTACTATTAGACTGACTTACCCCATATTTAATAAGATTCAGCCCTTAGCAACCAGTCTGCATAAAACTGCAATTTCACTAATCAGTTAAGATGGCCGCCACTGCCCTCACCCTGAGGCTAATCCTGCCTGCCCTCACTAGCCAGTAACAATAGCCCCCCAAAAGTTTCAGTAACCACAGCCCTCCCCTCTAAAAGGTTAATCTCCTGCAGCACAAAGGGGTCCTCTTACCACATGTTGCTTTCATTTATACACTGAGCAGATGGCATATCTCCCTTCCCTGGTCTGCGCTGGTTCAACTCTGCATTCGCCAGCTCTGCTGAGTGAGGGAGCGTCTGCCAAGCGCAGGGACAGGGAGAGGTGCACACAGCCCAGGCACTGTTATCAGCTGCTGGGGAGGACCTGGCTTTAACCATTTACTTACAGTCCCTGGCTGTCAGTAATCTGACCTTTCACGCTGCGTGCTTCTGCGTCCTCCGTCCTTCAACAGATAGACTGACCATGCCTAGCAACCCTATTTTAAGCACAGGCAAACATAGGCAGTACAGGGAACAAAAATGTGGAATTAAGGGGTAATTTAATACACAGTGAAAAGTTAAGTTGGAAATAGGGCCACCAAGGTGATATTAATCACCACAATCCAATACAAAAAAAAAATGACAGTTATACTTTAAGCTGTCACCATCGCCATGTTCACTAAAGTACCTTATTTCCTGCAGTCCTTTTCTTACTTTATTTCGTTTTGTCCTTTTGATTAAAAAAAGCCCTTTTTATGATATGCTAATGAGGCTCCAAGGTGCCCAGAGGGGCGTTTTTTTCCTCTCTGGTGCCCAGTGACGCCCCCCTGCAGTGCCCAGCCCGCCTTAAATTTAATCCCAAGAACGCCTCCTGATCCCCAAATAACCTCCCACAGCCCCAGCAAATGGTTCCGCCCCCTCCTCACGTCATCGTCTACCTTCTAGAAATGCCCCGTCCTTCTTCCTATCGGCAGCCAGAAATCTCGCACAGGCGCAGTACCTCCTGCGGCCTGCACGATCATCAACCTCCTCAGGGCAACAGCACTCAGATTACGTCACTGGGCTCGGCGCATGCCCAGTGAGACTTTTGAGGCTGTTGCCCTGAGGAGGTTAATGATCGCGCAGGCCGCAGGCAAAATTTCTAACTGCCGACAGGAAGAAGGACGGGGCATTTCTAGAAGGTAGACAATGACGTGGGGAGGGGGCGGAACCATTTGCCGGGGCTGTGGGAGGTTATTTGAGGATCAGGAGGCGTTCTTGGGATTCAAATTAAGGCGGGCTGGGCACTGCAGGGGGGCGTCACTGGGCACCAGAGAGGAAAAAAAACGCCCCTCTGGGCACCTTGGAGCCTCATTAGCATATCATAAAATGGGCTTTTTTTTTTTACAAAAGGACAAAACGAAATAAAGTAAGAAGAAGACTGCAGGAAAAAAGGTACTTTAGTGAACATGGCGATGGTGACAGCTTAAAATGGTAAAAGCAGGTGACAGATTCCCTTTAAGAAAATTTCCAAAACCCAGTTTTTAAAGGACCAATTCAGTTATAAACCACCTGGAAACCACACCCCTCAACTTCATAAAATAGGATTTTACAAACTTTGTTAACCCCTTAGGTGTTCCACAAGAATTAAAGGACATTAGAGCAGAAATCTCAATATTTTTGCAGATTTTCCATTCTAATAAATTTTTTCCTGTAATGCGCCAAGGGTTAACAGCAAAACAATGATCAATATTTATTACCCTGATTCTGAAGTTTACAGAAACACCCCATATGTGGTCATAAACTGCTGTATGGGCGCAGAAGGGAAGGAGCAACATATAGATTTTAGAAGGCAGATTTTGCTGGGATACTTTTAAAGGGAACCTGTCACCAGGATTTTTTGCATAGAGCTGGGGACATGGGCTGCTAGATGGCCACTAGCACATCTGCGATACCCAGTCCCCATAGCTCTCTGTGCTTTACGTTTTGATCAATATGCAAATGAACCTGATATGTGTCCTGTATCCGGAGATGAGTCCAGCGGAAAGGAGCCCAGCACCGCCCCGCGTCCTCTGAATCTCCTCCTTGCTGGCTGACGTCACAGAGCTGGAGCGCAGAAATCTCGCCATGCGCGAGCTAGCGCATGAGTAGTTCGTTCCCTGTGCTAATGCCAGCACAGGGAATGAACATGATGCCGACACTGCGCATGCGCCAGCTCACGCATCGCGAGATTTCGGCGCTCCAGCTCTGTGACGCCAGCAAGGAGGAGATTGGGAGGACTTGGGGCGGTGTTGGGCTCCTTTCCGCTGGACTCATCTCCGGATACAGGACACATATCAGGTTCATTTGCATATCGATCAAAACGTTTTTTTAGCACAATAAAAGCACAGAGAGCTTGTGCAGAGATCAATGCACATGGCAACATAATCAAGTCATCCAGAGTAACTGGTTAATGCGAATGCGACCCTCCCAAAAAGCTGGCACCAAAGAATTGTTGTTCTAGGACAACTCCTGGATGGCATACTGTTTGACAGTTAAGTTGCCCTTGGGTAGGCGAAATAAGCAAGATGGTCTTACAGGAAGAACTCTCTGGCAGTCATGCCTGCTGGGAGGAGAGATAGGTTGGTGGTCATGGACCACCGGCACGCCAGAGCTGCTGAAGAGGTGAGCACTCAAGGAACCATGCCCATCAGAGGAGCAGAGACACCAGTGGGAACGGACACTGATATAATATGGTGCACAGTTCTATATAAGTTCTACATGACAGCACACTCATTCTCATTTTATTCATATTTTAGTAGATTTTCTTTCAGGAGAACGAAAAGTTCCATTTAAGTCACTCTCAAGTGTCTTGGAAAATCAAATTATTTTATAAGTGAAAAGAGTGATCTTTCACTATCGTACCATGGATGGGAATATTCAATCTTCTCCAGTCTTTTCACTTGGGGGCAAGAGAGTCTTAACATTTCAGCAATGACCATTTTATTTCCAGCAATTTGTTATATTTCTGTTGTCATTACTATCTATGTTTAGACTGAGTATTCCTGTCCCCCAGTCATCACAACTGACATCTTGTAATATCTGTATTGCTAAACTCATGAGGCACCACCCAAGAAGATAAGCTGTTCACTGATATATGAATTGTTGCCATTCAGAAAGGTCCATTTAGCAGTGTTATATAATCCAGAAAAAGGGACGGCACTCCAGTAAAATGAAAAAAATCGATGTTACCTTTATTCAACCATCCGGTGTATATATATATATATATATATATATATAAGGTCAGGGCGACGGTCCCTGGATGTAGGAGCTAGCGCCAACCTCTGGCTGGTTAATGCCGGAAGCCTGTAACGAGGATAGGCCTAAAAGGGGGCCCATCCTTAAGGAAGAGCTAAGAAAAGGGGAGGGAGGGGTACCTGGCTGCATGTCCCGTCCCTTGCACTCTGTTGGATTTTTATGGCCAAGGGGCGGGGCCTATGCCGCTCCCACAAATACAGGCTGCACGGCAGCCTTACCTACTTGTGGTCAGGGCGACGGTCCCTGGACGTAGGAGCTAGCGCCAACCTCTGGCTGGTTAATGCAGGAAGTCTGTAACGAGGATAGGCCTAAAAGGGGCCAAAAAGGAGACACAACCATACGGACAGATACTTTATTGTACTGTTACAGGGCCAGAGAACAGAAAGCATTACGGATCTCTGATTGGGGATTTGGAACGTATCCAGAAAAACACGACGACCTCCAGCGCCCCATGCACCTGGTGACATGAGGAGGTATCTAGTGCCTAGATGCCTCAGAGGTAGCCCAAATACGAAAGGAGTGTCCCGAGATGCCCTTCGGGTCCTGACCTAACCCCGCCATTAATGAGCGCATGTGTGACATGAACTGGGGCGTGGACAACGGCCCTCCTTTGAAGGGGAGTAGGAGACTAATCTGCTGCCGCTGCCTGCAGGGCCACAGACAATTGTCGCAGCACCTTGACCGGGCACCAGTCGTTGTGCGAGGGGTAAAATGATACCAGGGTTGGAGGCCCTGTCTGAGCGGTCTTGGTAGACGGAATGCTCAGCACAAACAGGTCGTGATGACGGCTGTTCCGGACGGAAGTGGTGAATTCCCCCAAAGGAACCCGTAAAACCCTAGGTAAAGGGCGGCTTTAATGATGGTGCTAACCAAGGGCCCAAAAGGATCACCATCCAGAGCCAAGGACAACTGCCTAAAGAAGGAGCCGGCCATGGGTTGACGGACCACCGGTCTACTTGCACCGGCTTTCTCAATGCCCCGGAGCGTGGCCTTGATGGCCTGCGATATAAAGAAAGAGATCCGGGCCGGATTGTCCAACGTGAACTGATGCTGAACCCCCGCCAAATACAGGCGGATGGTATTGTGAGCGAGTCCGATGTTGGCATGGCAATGCGCGATGAAAGCCATTATGAATGACACGTCATCCATGTTGCCCTGTGGATGACTCTCGGCAAATTCTCTATACAGATTCCAGCCCGTACGATAGTTCCTGACTGTATTCTCAGACAGGCTCTGGTGCAACAGGTCCTTTGCTTTGCTGATCAATGATGTTAGTCCCACACCAGGTCGCTGTATGCTGGAACGCCTGCCCCCATTGCGTCTGCGAGTGGCATGTTCTGAAAAAAGATATCGACGTTAAACCGGGACAGCGCATCAGCAGCAGTATTCTTGGAACCCTGAATGTGGGAGCACTCAATGCAAAAATTATGCACCATGGACAACCAAACCAGCCTACGCATGAGAGCCATGATCTTAGGGGATTTTGCTCTGCGTTGCGGATGATGTCAACCAAGTCCTGACTATCGGTAATGAATAACACCCTCGAGTCTGACCAATCGTGGCTCCATACATGGGCCGCTGCCACCAACGGATACAACTCCAACAGGGGGGATGACCGAAGGGCCTGTCTGGGACGGCCAGGCACCGGCAAGCCAGTGGTTGCCAAATATGGCTGCAAAGCCCTTGGATGCGGCCGCGTCAGAATAGACCGTGGGAGAGGACGGGTCCCGGGGGGAATGAACAATCTCACACCATTCCACGAGGACATGAATGTGCTCCACATGGACAGGTCTGCCATGGCCTGTTGGTCCAAACGAACGACACTGTCCTGTTCTGGGGCCGATGGCAGGAGCAGCAAGAGCCGGGACACAAAGGTGCGCCCCTGGGGCATGACCCTCATGGCGAAGTTCAGCCGGCCTAGCAATGATTGGAGGCTCGTCTTGGTCAGGAAGCAGGATTTGGCAGCCTCCTGGATGGCTAACCGGATCTGTTGTAACTTCTCCTCAGGGAGCCTTGCTTCCAACCTTACAGAATCCAGAATGACCCCCAGGAAGGTGATTGTCGTGGAAGGACCGACCGTCTTCCCTGCGGCGACAGGAACCTGAAGTGCTGAAAATAACTCCAGCAGGGAGGATAAACCGGAGGGCTGTCGGGAGGGGTGCTCCACCAGCAGGAAGTCATCCAGGTAGTGGATACACATAGGAGCCTGCCCATGTTCAACCAGAATCCAGTGCAGGGCCTGGGCCAGACGATCAAACAGCCATGGGCTGCTTTTCGAGCCAAACGTTAGACGATTGGCCAAGTAGTATCTGCCTGCCCACCTGATGCCATAATATTGCCACAGTTGCGGGAGGATCGGGAGCAATTTAAAGGCATCAGCAATATCAGTTTTAGACAACCAGGCCCCCCTGCCTGCCTTGAGAATGAATTGAATGGCCTCATCGATAGAGGAGTACGTCATGCTAAACTCTTCCAATGGTATGAGAGAGTTAATACTAGGGATGTGAGAAGAATGAGGAGCCGAGAGATCGTAGATCAGTCTTCTTTTATTTGAGCCTTTCTTAGCCACCACTCCAATAGGGTTGACCCTCCATACCTCAAAGGGAATCGAGTCAAAAGGACCGATGAGGAACCCTTTGTCCAATTCCAAGGATAATGCAGCTTGCACTGCCTCAGGATCCTGTCTGGCAGAGAGGAGGTTCTCACACTCCCAATTTGAATGCGGCAGGGCCACCAATCCCGTGTGGAACCCTTGTGACAGGCCAGTAATCAAATGTTGCACGAACTGCTGGTCGTCATGACCTTCCAGGAGCGCCTCCAGGAGATCAACGTTGACGTCAGTCAGTCATGCCTGCTTGGAAGATTTTTTAGGACAGGTGGACCTGGGATGTGCCCGAAAGCAGACCGTGCACACGTGAAGGGCCCTGCACCCACTGAACATGCAGTGACCGAAGTTGAAATTATTGCATATCTGGCTCTTGCCCAGATACACAATTGGCCTGCCAAACTTGTCCATGAGGGCCGGGCCCCTGGGGACCCCCGACATTCCTGGAAGGGCTCTGTCTGGATGAGCGGCCGCCTCGTTGGGGCACCATTCTGTGGCATGAAAAATGGACTGGCATGCGCCACAAGTGGGGGCTCGGAGACCTGCAAAATGCCTGCAGAATAGCTCCATATCCAGCACAGCCCAATTGGTCATAAATTGGAACTGTGCTAGGGAGGCTGCGACTTTAGCCGCGAAGGACCGGTGATAGTCATAAAACGCCGAGCCCCCATACTTGTGACCCAAATCAGTGACCTGGTACAAATAGGCGTCCAGCTCCTCCCTCCTATTTGGCTGTGCCGAGCAGATGACGTCTCTAAACAAACTGAATGCGAGTACAAATTCAGGTATGGACAGCTTGCGATTCAACCGGGCATCCTTGGACCTCATCACCACTGATACCTCCCCGCAATCAATTGTTTTGTGCTCGCTTGCATCGTGCGATGCTATGAGGATAGACGCCAGGTTGACTTCCTTGCCTGCCAGTATATCCCTTCTAATATTCGCCGCCACAAAATGAGCTGGGACAATGGCCGGAGGAGTAGAGGACATACCTGGGGAACCCGCCAAAGGCCATGACACCCCGCAGCCACGGGCGCCACCGATTGCGAAGCGGTGGAGGCCCTGGACTTCAGCTCCATGACCCTGTGCTGGATGTCCGCTACCGAGGCAGCCAGACTCCCCATTGTGGCATTCAACTGAGCCAATGATGACTGGATAGTAGGTACTGCCAGTTGCTCGCTGGATGGAACCGGGCTGGATACCAGCAGCCTATATAGTTCGGCTTTTCTGGCCGAAGCCAGGTGGCTGATGCCCCTTCTATTCAATTCCGCCCCCAGCTTCGGAATTGTCCAGTTCCTCAGGGATCCATGGCCAGCCAGACCGGAAACCACGGACCCGGAGATGGACGTGGCGTCATCAATGTCTGAGGCCTGGGACATGTTGACCACGCCGAAATGACTCTATGCCCTGGTCACCACCTGAGAACAAAACCTTTGTTACTCGTGCGGAGACCAGGCGTACCTTGGACATGTCGGTGCCCCCACCCCCCCTGGCCCCTGCTAGTAAGACCGACCCTTAACTATGGCCGGAGCCTGAAGGACCGGAACTGATACTCACCTGGTTATGGAATTTGATGAAAATGGAACAGATACCGTACCGGAGGCCCAAACCACTGACCGAGGTGGAGGCCTTGTTTAAGGAAGGCTGAAGGCACTGAGACCCCCAACGTGCTGCCGTATAAACAAAGAACAATGTATAAAAATCTTAATGCACTGGGAATATTACCGACCTGGTTGTAACAGGCCGTGCAGCCTGCCCCTAAGGGTAAAAGAAAAACATGGCCTAAACGCTTCAGGCAAACAATGATGAGGACTGACAAGCAAACAAACCAGGATGAGATGCCCCCCAGGGGTGCTGCTAAGTCATGCATGCTGCTATGGGCGGATGTGAGCCAAGATTGGTGAGAAAGACCCCTTGGACGTACTTAGACAGGACCCCGTGCCACCGGGGCGGCAGACGCGACATTGCCTGAACGCTTCAGACAGACGTGCAACAAGAGAGACGAGTAAGACAACCTGGACGTTTACCAGGCAGGACCACGTGCCACCGGCGTGGCAGACATACTTTCGCCTGAACACTTCAAGCAGACATGCCACAAGAGACGAGTATGACAACCTGGACGTTCCAGGCAGGACCACGTGTGACCGGAGTGACAAACATAATATCGCCTGAACGCTTCAAGCGGACGTACCACATGAGACGAAAAAATGACAACCTGGATGTTCCAGGCAGGACCACGTGCCACAGGAGTGGCGGACGCAACATTGCCTGAACGCTTCAAGCAGACGTACCACAATAGACAGAGTGACAACCTGGACGTTCCAGGTAGAATCATGTGTCACCGGGGTGGCTGACAGAATACCGCCTGAACGCTTCAAGCAGACGAGCAACGAGAGAGACGAGTATGACAACCTGGACGTGCCAAGTGGGACAACATGCCACCGGTGCGGCGGACATAACATGACTTGAGCCCAAGCCGACGTATAACAACGTAAGTGAGTACGCCACCAAGATAACCCCGGCTGGTCAACCTCTCGTGAGTGGGAGACGTGTGAACGTGCCTGCGACCAAACCCACCGTGACACATAACATACCCGTATGCAAATCAGAACGTACCACCTACTGTAAGTAAAGGAATCCTTGGAATGGCGTGAAGCGTCAGATAACCGACCAGAAGCAGCCACTGAAATATGATGATGCATAACAACAATGTAAAGGTATGGAGAATCCCCAATTTTTTTTTTATTTTTTTTTTGCCGTCTGCCTAGCAGGGTCAGCCCAGCTTTCCCGCCGGAGCCACAGGCCTGCCAAAGAACGCAGGCAACTGCTGCTCCAGCACGGGGAGCCCAAGTCAACAATACCGGCTGACCAATGGTATTAATGCTAGAACCCACCGGATCTGTTGGATCCAGTTATGATGTATTCAAATGGGACCACATGGTGCGGTCGTATCTAGACATGCCTGATATAGTAAACTCCGGTAGTGTGCTCCTCTGCCCAACAGACCACCGGAGTTGTGCAGGAGATATAAACATGGCCTCAGATGCAACTATGGAGGCATGAGTTGATCTGTCACGTATTTAAGAGCAACCAATATGATATGTGTATATGGAACAGAGTGAGAGAAATAGAGGACAACAGAATGCTCCCCAATGAAACCCAGTAACGTGCCTGTAGGTGTGTACGTGCTGGCGACCATGTGCCTCTGATAACATGCCCGCAGATCCCCCGGCTGCAGGCGGGGTTCTCATGTACGGCGCGAGCGTTACCAGGGGCGGAGCCGCCAAGCGTGCCTAGCACATCTATATATATATATATAGGCAAAAGAAGTAGGACTGCACTCCGGAATAATGGTGAAAACAAAAGATTTTATTCACCCATAATGTGGCAAATCTTGCGACGTTTCGGCTCACAAGAGCCTTCCTCAAGCGCTTGAGGAACGCTCTTGTGAGCCGAAACGTCGCAAGATTTGCCACATTATGGGTGAATAAAATCTTTTGTTTTCACCATTATTCCGGAGTGCAGTCCTACTTCTTTTGCCTATATATATATATAGATGTGAAAAATGGCGGCACTGACTGCTATACAGGAAAAATAGGGTGCACGTTCCAGGGGAATCGACTCCTTACCCCAATCAATGAATCCAGAAAAAAGGACGGCACTCCGGTCTTGAAAAGGTAAAAGTGGTTTTAATCAACCTTGCGGTACAACGTTTCGGCTCCAATACTGAGCCTTTCTCAAGCACGAGAAATATATATATATATACAGTAGTTAAAGTGTGAAGGATACAATATGATATTAGACAGTAAAGATAATGGTAAAATAAGATTCTAAACCAGTTGTTCTTAGTTGACCCCTGTGATACAAATGTGAATATTTTCATTCATTTGACGGACCATGCGTGCATCATAATTATTGTGTTTTGTTTTGGGGGAGGCTGAATTTTGAAAATAGGGCATTCTGATCCCGACCAATGCTTCCCTGGAATAAGATAAGAGGACACTGTACCCAGGGACAAGAAACTTGTGAGGTCTTGGAAGCCTCCATCCCATATAGAGTTTTGTAGACCTCACAAGTCTTCTTTCTCAAAGTCTTCACAGAAGACAAGTAATAATAAGTGTACAGAAACAGCTGCAATGAATAGTTTGACTTCTAGAAGGCACTTTGCCCAAAAGTCATCAGAGTTTCAGTGATATGAGGTATATCATGAATAACATATACTGCATAAGTATCCCAGAATATATGTGTATACAGTGAAACCATTCCAAAGGACCACATCTTTGAGAAGAACACTACCTTACCCAGACCAGATTTTCAGTTTCACATTATATTATGCATACTGCCCATTTTCTTTGAGAAGGTCATTTTGCAAAGCAATTCAGGATGGTCTCCACAATGAAGTTTTACTGTATATTTAAAGGAGTTGGCCCATCTGATACATTGGAGGAATATCCTAGCGATATGCCACCAACGTATGAGAGGGGCCAAAACCTTTAACTATTTTATTCTTTATATGAAAAACATTTGCTATACAAATAAAGACTGTCGGGGAGATTTAAAAAAATGTGTTTAAAGGACAGCTGGCTTACTTGCGTGTAGTAAAAGCAAGAAGCTTTGAAAAAATGAAAGGTGGAATCTGATTGGTTCCTATGAGCAACTAAGCCAGTTTTCATTAACAGCACATTTGATAAAAGCCTCATGCACATGACCACATGTATTTTGCAGTCCGCAAAACTTGGACCTTCATTCAGATAATGTCCGTTTGATGTCCGCGTTTTATGGATTGCACTTTGATGTGGCTAATGGACACATATTGAAGGTAGACATGAGGTTTTTGCTAGGTTTCCGGCTACCATGATAACTAATGGCACAACATGATTGCATTGTAGGGGCCAGATGGTGACTGGCTTGCTTTAAATGTCTTCATTTTATGGGATACGCATGCTTTAACCTCTTCCTGACCACCCAATAAATTGCGGAAGTCAGGTGTTTAAAGATGCTTTGCATAGCAGACACCTGAAGGCAGAGTTCATGATCGGTGCTTAAAATCCTCAATTGTAACAACAGCATATGATATGAGTGGTTATTTTCTCAGGCGCGCTGCGCTTCCGGGAACCATCTGTCATAGTGTGGTAGGGCTCAATAGGAATAGGGTGAAACTTAAATATGCTGCAATGTTAAATCATTGTAGTTCATATGAGAGGGAATCAGACAATTACATTTTAAAGACCCTTAAAGAAAATTAAAATAAGTGTAAAAAAAAGGGAAAAACTTTTTTAAATATAAAAAATAGCAAAAAAAATCTAATCATCCCTTTCCCCAGGGGTGTGTGGCCTGACCGGGCATATTAGCAGACGCATGGTGTTGAGTTCCTTGCTAAGTCTCCTGTATATTCTGCATTTACCTGCTGTTTTGCTGAACAACTTACCACTAGCCTGTGTGGAACTGCTTCCCCTGCGACTCAACACCTTCCAGAGACAACATGACATGCCAAAAGTCCAAAGAAAAGGAGGGGAAGGAATGCGGCCTTGCTATGTCGGCCAAACAACATGGCGCCGCGCAAGCTGCTAAGATATCAAAAGTGGCTGCGCAGCTAGAAAAGTTTGACCCCTGCTCGACACTCTCAGCAAACACCCTAGATCTGGAGGTAGACAAGACATCCGAACTTACAGATGCCACTGGAAATGCCGGCTCCTGCCCTATACCACTCATCAGTACAGTACTAGATATGGGAGCTACTCCTGAGATAGAACCCACCATCAAGGATGTTTTTGCAGTGGTGACGCAATGCAATAGGGTGCTTACCTCGTTGAATACGCATATTGGAGGTCTCAAGGAGGACATTTTACTTATCAGACAAGACATGAGGCAAGCCGATTGGTGAGATGGAGGGCCGACTAAGTATAATGGAGGATCAGGTACCATCTGTAAAAAGAGAACTTCAGCATGTAATACACAATGTCTCATTGCTTATATCTAAATCTGATGATCTTGAGAATAGACTGAGGCGTAATAATGTCTGAATAATTGGTGTGCCTGAACATGCTGAGGGAGCTGATGCTGTTACGTTTATTGAGAAATGACTTGCTCATAAAATTGGAAGAGAGAGACTGTCTCCCCTATAGTGTTGGGTGTGAATATTTGAACTGCGAATTTTAATCGCGAATATCGCCGCTTCTAGAATTCGCAAAGATTTTGAATATAGTGCTTTATATTCGAATTTGCTAATATTCTAGATTTTTTTTCATCTGAACCCATGATCCTGCTTCTTGCTTGTGGGCCCATGAGAAGGCTGCAATGTCTTTGTCTGAGCTTAGCAACATCCCTAGCAACCAATAGGAAAGTCGCCTACCCCTTACTATATAGGAACCTCCCAGCAGCCATTTTCTGTAGTTTTATGGAGTTCTGAGGGAGACAGCGATGTCATTGCTGTGCTCTGTGCTTTGCTGTGTCATTATATTAGATAGTTAGCTTATATAAATATATATATTACAGATAGTAATATAGTAATAGTAATAATGACCCTATAAAAAATTATATGTTTGGGCCTGCATGTGAGCTGACCCTGTAAAACATTATATGCGAAGGGCATATATGTGAGGGCATTATATGTGACGAATAAGCATGTTGATATGATGGAAGAGGAGGATGAGAAAAGGAAGATTCAACCATATACCCATGTTTGTGGTGGAAGGGGTGCATGGAAATACAGAGTATTCAGTACATTATAAACAACACATTTAAAGTGCCTTTATGTCCAGCCGCTTTCCTCTGGTGGAGTAGAGAAGTCAGGAGCAATCCAGGCCTTGTTCATTTTTATAAGAGTCAACCTGTCAGCATTTTCAGTTGACAGGCAGATAATGCCACCAGCAGCACTAAGTACCCGCTCAGACAAAACACTGGCGGCAGGGCAGGACAGCACCTCCAAGGCGTAGAGCACCAGTTTGTGCCACGTGTCAATCTTGGACACCCAGTAGTTGTAAGGCACTGAGGGATTATTGAGGATGCTATGTACTCCTTCACCATCTTCCAAAATTTTTCCCTCCTTGTGACACTAGGCCGCGCATCAGGGTGAGGGTGCTGGCGGGGTGTCATGAAACTGTCCTAGGCATTGGAGAGTGTTGCCCTGCCTCTGTTAGAACTGCTGTGTGTTTCCCTCGTCTCCTCTCCTCAGTTGGCCAATGAACTACGGACTCTGCCGCCAGCGTTGTCAGATGGAAATTTATGAAGCTATTTTTTAACAAGGATCTTCTGGTATTGCACCGTTTTGCTCGTCCTCTCCACCAGAGGAATGCGACATGAGAAGTTATCTTTGTAGCTGGGGACAAGAAGGGTGAACAACCAGTAATCCGTGTTGTCTAAAATGCGTATAACATGCGGGTCGAGGGAAAGCCAGCCTAACATGAAGTCAGCCATGTGTGCCAGAGTACAAACAGGCAAGACTTTGCTGTCGTCATCAGGAAGATCACTCTCAATCTCCTCATCCTCTTCTGCCCACCCACACTGAACAGATGGAATTAAACTTCGATGGGTACTACCCTCTGTAGCAGAGGCAACCGTCTCCTGCTCCTCCTCCTCTTCATCGTCCTATTCGCGTGAGAAGACGAACTGAGGGTGGTCTGGCTATCGCCCTGTGTAATGTCTTCCCCCATTTCCACCTCTTCCACATGCAAAGTGTCATCCTTAATTGTGAGCAGCGAGTATTTTAGTAGACACAGAAGTGGGGTGATTACGCTCATAATAGCTCACCATCTGTGTTGACTCCTCAAAGTTTCTTAAAACCCCACAGAGGTCAGACATCCATGCCCACTCCTCATTTGTGAAGAGTGGAAGCTGACTGTAAAGGCGATGACCATGTTGCAGCTGGCATTCCACTACTGTCCTCTGCTGCTCACAAAGCCTGGCCAACATGTGGAACGTGGAGTTCCAGCGCATGCTCACATCGCACAACAGCCGGTGAGCTGGCAAATTCAAGCGCTGCTGCAGCGTTGACAGACAGGCTGAAGCTGTCGGTGACTTGCGGAAATATGCACACACACGGCGCACCTTCACCAGTGGCTCAGGGAAATTAGGGTAGGTTTTGAGAAATCACTGAACCACAAGGTTGAACACCTGGGCTAGGCATGGGATGTGTCTTAGCTTGCCGAGCTCCAAAGCCACCACCAAGTTATGGTCATTATCAGACGCAACCATGCCTGGTTCTAGGTTGAGTGGCGAGAGCCACAGCTCAGTCTGGTCTCTTATCCCTGCCACAGCTCTGCGGCGGTGTGCTGTTTGTTCTCTAAGTATATCGGCTTTAACTCGGCCTGTTGCCGCTTCCCCACTGCAATGCTACACTGCTTCCAGCTACCAACTGATGACTGACTGGTGCTGCACGCGGATAATTCGGAGGTGGAAGTGGAGGCAGAGGAGGAAAAGTGGGGGTTGGAGCCATTAACGTAGGTGCTGGTGGAAACCCTGATCGACGCAGGGCCCGCAATCCTTAGCGTCAGTATCACCTGTGTCATCCCAGGGTACGACTCGCTCCGGCCTCCACAACGTTCACCCAGTGTGCCGTCAGGGAAATGTAGTGTCCCTGGCCGAATGCACTTGTCCATGTGTCCGTGATTAAGTGGACCTTCCCAGTTACTGCGTTGGTCAGGGCACGTTTGATGTTACGGGACACATGTTGGTGTAAGGTAGGCATGACACACCGTGAAAAATAGTGGCGGCTGGTGACTGCGTAACGAGGGACGGCCGACGCCATCAGGCTGAGGAAGGCCTCAGTGTCCACAAGCCTATATGGCAACATTTCCAGGGCCAGCAACTTGGAAAGTTGCACATTTAGTGCTATGGCCTGTGGGTGGGTGGCAGGGTATTTGCGCTTTCGTTCAAATGCCTTTAGTAAGGACATTTGTATGCTGCGCTGGGACACGGAAGTGGATGTGCTTGCTGATGGTGCTTGCGAAGGTTCAAGTGCAGAGCGGGATGCATCCAGGTCTGCTCCTATGACAGGGGATTGGCCAGCCTGTAACACAGGGGAAGAGGAGGCAGTGGTGTGACCCACAGAAACAGATTGTGGAACTAGGCGTTCGTCCTACTTATTACGGTGCTTGGATACCATGTGGCGGATCATGCTGGTGGTGGTGAGGTAGCTAGTGTTCACGCCTTGGCTCATTTTTGGATGCACAGGTTGCAAACTACTATTCTTTTGTCATCCGCACTTTCCTCAAAAAAGCGCCATACTGCGGAACATCTACCACTAGGCAAGTGAGACTTCCGCAAGGCGTTGCTCGTGGAACTGTTGCGGGTCTGTGTGGTGTGGCCCGCCTTCTCTCTTTTGCCACCCCACTGCCTATTCCAGCCTGTTGCGGTGCTGCAGATCCCTCCCCCTCTGTACTGCTGTCCTCGCTTGGCTTTCCACCTTCCCAGGTTGGGTCAGTGACCTCATCGTCCAGCACCTCCTCTTCCAATTCCTCACTCTGATCATCCTCCTGATTTGTTGACCTAACCACAACCTCAGTGATTGACAACTGTGTCTCATCCTCTTCATCAACCTCTTAAGACAGTAATTCCGGTTTACTCATTGGCAACTGTGTCTCATCATCACCACCTCATTAAACACTGATTGCCATTCCCCACCGTCATGTTCTTGTGACTGTGTGGATGTTCAAGAGGTTGGGAATCAGGGCACAAGATCTCATGTCCCTCTTCAAGCGTGTTTGGCGAAAGGGCCAAATCAAGTAATGGCAATGAAAAGAGGTCCTCGGAATATCCAAGTGTGGGATCACTTGTTTGGCCAGACTGTAAATGGTGGGAGGAAAGAGGATCAGGGTGAGGATTGTGTTGTCCAGACTCCTGGCTACTGAGACTGGACTTGGTGGAAGACATAGTGGTGCTTAACTGACTGGAAGCATTATCTGCTGCAATCCATCCGACCACCTGGTCTCACTGGTCTGACTTCAAGAGTGGTGTCCTGTGTCGCCCTGCAAACTGGGACATGAAGCTAGGTGTCTTGGATGATTGCTTTTCTTGTGCTCTGGCAGCAGGCACAGTTTCACCGCGCCACGGCCTCTGTGTGCACCATCAGCATCACGGCCACTTCCCCATCCCTTCTGCTCACCTACTTCATTTTAAATGTGCAAAAAAAATTTACAAAGGTATTTGTGATGAGGAAACGTTATACAGGACAGGGACAACAGGTAATGTCACAGTTCGCAGTGTCTATGGAAAAAGTGTACTGGATGTCACTGATATTTTAGGGATGCGCACACTTTAAACTGGAGATGTGGCGCGGATAATTTAACTGTGCTCAGCGGACACTGTCTATGGAAAAAGTGCACTGGATGTTACTGATATTTTAGGGATGCACTGTACGACACTCTCCTGTTCGCGATCCACTGGGGCTTCCAGTGGTCCTCGTGGGGCGGGACAGGTCGCGCATGTGCCTGGGGAGTCTTCGGTTCCGACTCCTTTGCGGGCAGAGGCGGTAGTGCATCCGCATGGTCGCCGGAGGGGAAGACCGCCGAGGTCTCAGAGGCAGATTGACCGAACTGGTGGCGGCACACAGTGACCGGTCCTATCTCCGGTATCACCTGCGGGTTCCGTTCCGGCGTCCATGCCGATGCAATAGTGTATTCATGCTAGGCCGCTCGAGCATCTGCATGCACGCTCGAGAGGAGGTTCGCAAAAGGATATGCGGCCGAACGTGCGCGCATCTTATTCGCTATGCTGTCCGCTGACGGGGAAAATACCTGTACGTAAATTCTAGTAGATTAGAGGGCAGGCATGGGTTAAGTGACTAAGAACCAGCCAAGGCCGCACAAGTGTCAGGGATGAGGAATAGACACATGACATTTTGTGATTGGATAGCATGTACTTAAAAGGTGGTCTCCCTGGCTGGTCAGTGCCCACTGTTGTTTTGACAACCCTGGTGTATGCTGCAGTTCATATTCTCCCAGACTTACCGGTGCATGACCTCTGCCTTCCTCGATTTATCTCTAGAGACTGCCTCTGGATACCTCATCTTTGCTGAACAGTTTGTCTCGTGTATGACCTTGGATCGGACCCTGGAAATCCTGACGTCTCATCCTTAGGTACCACGTTACACGGACTAATAGTGCGCATAAGAACTTTGGCTTGGTCACTGGCTCTCCCCTTGGTGTTTCCCTGCACAGGTTATTATTCGGGTTGGTTACCTGTATATGCTTACTGGTTTGGACTGTACTGCCGTTTATTTAATAAATCCACTATTGTTTAACCTCTCTGGTTGCTTGGGGTTCTGCATAGGGTGGCCAGACGTCCGGTTTTCAGGCTCCCTGTCCTCCGTCCGGGGCAGTGCCTGGATGGACACAAGGATGTCCTCCTTTTCAGTAGCTCACATCTCAGACAGCAGCATTGTGGTGTCTGAGCGTAAGCTGCAGCAACTGACCGAGGATTCTCTCACCCCCAGTCAGTCATTAGAGCCGCAGATATGACTCCCTGTGGATGACTGAGTGGAAGAGAAGCACCCCGGCTGCCCCTGCTCACCTTCCATTCACAAAGTTCTTCCCTCTCCTCCCCCGTGTTTTTTCAGCCGATGGTGGGGGGCGTGGCTTCACTGGCACGGGGGCGTGGCTTTATGTGGTTTGGAGGCATGGTTTGGGCCGGTCCGGCTTTCTAGGGTGAAGCCAGTGGCCACCCTAGTTCTGCACCATTACAGAACAGTGGGCCCCAACCTCCAGTTGCATGGATCGTATCTAACAGCAACTAGTGTAATTGACCAGAGCAGCCGCTGATTCAGGGAGGGGGGGAATAGGGGGGTTCAACCCCCCCCCAGAGTGTCTGTCCTCCTAACCTGCCAGAGAACGGCCCGGGCGTGCCGCTGCCTGCAATAGCGGCGCGGGCAGTGCGGCACGCAGAGAGGTGATGGAGGCTGCAGGGCGGGGCCAGGCAGCGCAGGGGGGCAGGTACGGCGGCACAAGTAACTCACAGACACACACAGGGCAGCCAGGCAGGGATGACGCTGATGATCACATGTCATGCACGCTGCCTTAAGGCTCCGCCTCTGCCTGTCGTACGTCTGGACCCCGGCCAGCTTCCTGCCTGTACGTGCCTGCTACTCCTGGGCGGCAGCTGACAGAGCACAGAGCCTGGAGATCTTAGAAGATTAGAAGAGAGAGAGAAGAAAGAAAAAGAAGTATGAGAGAGAGAGAGAGACAGACAGAGACTCTGTGTAAGTAAAAGTAAGAGTTAAAAAAGAAAATCAAGAAGATTCAAAGCCCACCCCCCACACCAGGCTACACTGTCCAGCTCCCAGACTCTTATGAATTGAGGGAACTGGACACCACCATGCTGGTCCACATCACTTTAGTCTCTAGTCTCCTCAACAATAAAGAAACGCAATTTCTTATGGAAATTACAAGAGTAAGCTAGCATGTGATGTGTTATGCGTGCCATAGACTGTCACTCTAGACTGGAGTGGGTAGGTACCAATTATGAGTCTTTTTAAAACATGTTTTTTCCATATGGTGTCAAACAACTAAATCGGTATTGCTCAAGGTAAAGGATTGGTTTAGGAATGATATGGCTGGTATATTTTTTTCAAACCCTGGTGTGTCTGCTAGATAAAGTCTTATCATTTGAGAAAGCTGAACCCCCCAGGAAAATTTTTTATCTACGGCCCTGGGCCGATTCCTCCATTCCTCCTATGCAGTCAGCAGCGTGATGTGTGACCACATGGTGCTGCTGCTGAGGAGTGCCGGTATCTATTAGGAATGGTGAAGCAGGGATCGGACGACTCCCTGCTTCACAGTTGCAATCTGCTGAGAGCGGAACATACCTCAGCTGTTTCGGGACTGTGGGACAGGCAGTGAAATCCAGGACTGTCCCGCCGTATCAGGGCAGTCGGGGGGTATGCAACTGACATGTGGCCACAATTACTGGGCGATCCCCCGCTGTGAAATTGCTATCCAATCAGTTACTATGACCGGTGTAGGACTGGGGTTTCTGGGGCCCACCAGAGGAAATTATTCTCGGGGTCTGACCCCCTATATCATCAAAAATATCGAATAGGTTTTGAATCAAAGAAACAGACACTAGTAATTATCTCCAAAGGCAGCTCCAAATGTTGTTTTTTTTTTTCTACTGGAACTTTAGGGCCCACTAGTGCATCAAAACCTGGGCCCACCAGAGGATCCAATGGTGGGCCAGTCCAAAGCTGACTATGACAGTCTAGGGTATTGTGAAGATTCCCAGGTCTGCCATAATAATCGGCCTGTTAAGTACTGCCTCTTAAAATTCAATAGACTGCAGTATTATTCTATTGCATTATATGGAACAATTACATACTTAAAGAGGATCATTCAACAAGATCCTCATCCAAAAATGTCCAAACCTTTAAAATATAAATATATTTATAATGTGCAGTGAACAATGCAATGGGTGGAATTAAATTAACCCCTTAAGGACCCGCGCCGTACATGTACAGCACAAGGTCTGCCGGGTTCTGGGGGAAGATTGGGGGGAAACCGGGGCGCAACGGCTGCTCTTTCCGGCAGGCATCCATGCCGGGTAAGGGCAGCATCATGTATTTCCGCCCTCCTGCAGCTGCGATTGGTGGGTCAATGAAGACCGGCACATTGCAGCATCGGAAGCAGTATGGAGCTGCAGGTGGGGGCGGGAGGGGGTCATGTGAAGGTGACTGGTGCTGAACTAGTCAGCACCTGTCTCCTCCGAGGTCAGGCAGGGGGCTCCAGCTAATGGCAGCACTACAGCAGCAGAGGGAAACGGAAGAATCCCTCTGCATGCAGTAATTCTAGCTGGCGACTGCATGCAGAGTGGACCTGCAATGATCTATACACATTTATTTATTTATTTACTTGCAGTAGAAGTTCCAGATCTCTAATTTACCCCTACCCCATTTTTTTTTCATCTGTGCCTCTTGGTTATTTTTAAGAATTAAGTTATAAGCTTATATATCTTTATGTTAATTTTTAGCTAGCCTTCTTTTTTTCATATCTGCAGTAAATTTGTATACTGCAGTGTCTGCACGGACACACCAAATGTTAGTTTGCATGCGTTCTGCACACCTGAGAACCAATAAGTGCCATTTATTTTACTGGTCGTTTTTGTGCTCAGATATCTTTGTGTTACATAGAAATCAATTTTAGGTAGTGTTAGAGTAGATTTTTGCATGCACATAATATCTGTGTGCGTGCGTCCTGCACCTGCTGAGCGATAATGCACACCTCCTGACAGTGCTGACTGCTTTTTATAAACCTCTCAAGACCCGGCCTGGAACGTGGGGAGTAGCCACCCACCCTGCACTTTGGCTACTACCAGTAAGAGCCGTCCCTGATCAGCTTTACAGCCATACTAACCAGCTGAAGTGTCAGACTGCAATATCGACATTTCAGGGGAAAAAACGGCTCTTACCTCACCAAGGGCATGAACCTCGGTGACACATACTGCCCATTTTTCTACTCCTTTTCTCTATATTTTAAATGTATTATAAGCCCCTTCACGTGTGAAAACACAACATACACACTCGTCACAATAAATAAAGGTTTACAAATTTCACACGTCACAACCTAATAAAATAAAAATGGCCCGTCCTTGCCTCCGATACTGAATCTGCCACTGAAAGAGAAGAAGATGCCAGTTTCCTTTACTCCTCTACTCCCTCATCATCATCATCATCCAGTAATGATGGACCTTCAAAAAGGAGCCCCAGGGTAGCAGCGGAGGCAGCCCCCCAGAGTGAACCCTTATGGACCCCACCCCCTGATGATTATCAGCACCAAATTCCGGATTTTGTGGGCAGATCCGAAATACAGATAGACTGTGTGGGCTTCACTGAACTAGATCCCCCCCCCCCGCCCCCAGTAAATGCAGCAGAGATGATGAAGTTTTGGTGACTCGTGCTGCATATGGGTGTTGTTAAGAAGCCCCCACTATTGGCTGCATGGGCGGGCGGGGGTTAAACTTGTGCCCCCACACATAATAAACGCACACTAAATAAAGTTTTCCACACACACGCGCGCACACACACACACTCCTCTATGGCCCGCCAGACATTCTCGTCTAAGGAGGCATACGCCCTGCTTGCTTCTGACTCCGAGAGCCGCAGTGAGGACGAGGATGACCCCACTTTCCTCTTGTCATCCGCGTCCTTCTCATCTAGTGATTATGATGATCCCCAAGGCGGCAGAGTCGCTGCCAAGTGGAGCAAGGCGACCCCCATGCCAGGCTCCCTGTGGCCCACACTAGTACGATCAGCTCGGGGGCTCGTACTAGTTTTCCGGCCCACCAGATAAGTCCACCTGAGCCCCCTACCGGTGAACTTGCATGGTGTACCCCAGAGGATTTTGAGCCTGTGATTCCTGATTTTGTTGGCCAATCAGGAATCCAGATTCCCACAGTTGGCTTCACTGAATATGACTATTTTAGTTTTTTTTTCAGTGACCACTTTGTGAATCTGATGGTGGAGCAAACGAAATTGTTCGCCCAACAGTTCATTGCTCAGCACCCGAGATCCTTTTTGGCTAGGTCCGGTGGCTGGACTCCGGTCAGTGCAGCAGAGATGAGGATGTTTTGGGGCCTCGTGCTGCACATGGGCCTAGTAAAAAAAAAACAGTGTCAGGCAGTACTGGAGTGGGAATGTCCTCTACCAGACCCCACTCTACTGTATGGCCATGCACCCACTGCTAGATAAGGGTTACCACCTGTACATGGATAACATTTATACTAGTATCCCCTTGTTCCAGTCCCTCACCGCCAGATCCACATCCGCTTGTGGAACCATGCAGAAAAATCAACGCAGTCTCCCTACCCACCCTCTCCAGGTACCTATCCCCAGGGGTGAGACCCGTGCCCTTACCAGTGGAAACCTGTTGCTGGTCAGATATAAGGACAAGAGGGATGTCCTTGTACTGTCCACAATTCATGGTAACGGCATCACCCCTGTCCCTGTGCGAGGTTCTGTGGCACTGGACCTCAAGCCCGATAGTGTCGTCAACTAATTTAAAGTAAGACCGTGATTGAACAGTGGACAAGCCAGAAGGACATATGTGAGAGACGGTAACATAGTAACATAGTAACATAGTACATAAGGCCAAAAAAAAGACATTTGTCCAGTTCGGCCTGTCATCCTGCAAGTTGATCCAGAGGAAGGCAAAAAAAAAAACTGTGCGGTAGAAGACAATTTTTTCCACTTTAGGGGAATAAAAAATTCCTTTCCGACTCCAATCAGGCAATCAGAATAACTCCCTGGATCAATGACCCCTCTCTAGTAGCTATAGCCTGTAATATTATTACACTCCAGAAATACATCCAGGCCCCTCTTGAATTCCTTAGTTGCCCTCCTCTAGACCCTCTCCAGCTCTGCTATGTTTGCCTTGTTCACAGGAGCCACGAACTATACACAGTACTCCATGTGTGGTCTGACTAACGATTTGTAAAGTGGTAGGACTACGTTCTTATCACGGGCATCTATGCCCCTTTTGATGCAACCCATTATCTTATTGGCCTTGGCAGCAGCTGCCTGACACTGTTTTTTGCAGCTTAGTTTTCTGTTTATTAAAATTCCTAGATCCTTTTCCATGTCAGTGATAGCGAGTGTTTTACCATTTAGTATGTACGGGTGACTTGCATTATTCCTTCCCATGTGCATAACTTTACATTTGTCAGTGTTAAACCTCATCTGCCACTTATCTGCCCAAGCCTCCAATCTATCCAGATCCCTCTGTAGTAGTATACTGTCCTCTTCAGTGTTAATTACTTTACAGAGTTTAGTGTCATCTGCGAAAATTGACATTTTACTACGCAAGCCTTCTACAAGATCATTAATAAATATATTGAAGAGAATAGGGCCCAATACTGACCCCTGAGGTACCCCACTAGTGAGTGTGTACCGTTAATAGCCACCCTCTGTTTTCTATCACTCAGCAAGTTACTTACCCACATACAGACATTTTCTCCCAGTCCGAGCATTCTCATTTTATATACTAATCTTTTATGTGGTACAGTGTCAAATGCTTTGGAGAAGTCCAGATACACGACATCCATTGATTCGCCGCTGTCAAGTCTAGAACTTACAACCTCATAGAAACTGATTAAATTAGTTTGGCATGACCGATCCCTCATGAAGCCATGCTTATATGGCGTTATTTGCTTATTTCCGTTGAGATGCTCTAACATAGCATCTCTCAGAAAACTTTCAAACAGTTTACCCACAACAGATGTTAAATTTACTGGCCTATAGTTTCCAGGCTCTGTTTTTAGACTCTTTTTGAATATTGGCACCACATTTGCTATGCGCCAATCCTGTGGGACATTCCCTGTCAGTATAGAGTCCGCAAATATCAGAAATAAGGGTCTGGCTATGACATTACTTAATTCCCTTAGGATACGTGAGTGTATCTGGTCCTGGCGATTTGTCTATTTTAATCTTTTTAAGTCACTGTTGTACTTCTTCCTGGGTCAGACAGGACACTTTTAATGGGGAATTTTCCTCAATGAATACATTGGAGAAAAAAATATTTAACAGATTTGCTTTCTCCTTATCGCTCTCTGCGACTCCCCCCTCATTAATCTTTAAAGGGCCGACACCTTCAGATTTATGTATATATCTGAAAAGACCGGCACTCTCAACACACAGGACCATATGGTTAATTGCAAATCACAATATTTAATTAATACATATATAAAAGAATAAAAAGATAAAATATACACTAGCACTGGATGGTTTGATAAATGGTTGTACTAATTATACAGTGGTAACATCAATCTACATATATCCAATGTTCACTGTTGAAAAGAAACCGCTGTAGGAAAAAAGGTCGTATGTATTCACACGTAAGTTCCTAGAAGGAAAAAAAATAAGGATCCTTTTTGGTTCTGTCCTGAGTATGGACAAGCAATGCAAGATGGTGTTTGCTGGGATAAAATCAATGTTCTGTTGTAGATGACTACCACTTTTCCGTATAGATGTCGCTTAACGGTTTAGCAAACAAATGTCCCTGGTGATTACCCACTGTGTGGGCTTACCTTCCCTTCGTGCCGGTCAGTCAGATAGATTCCTCGGGGCTCGCTGTGAGCCGGCGTCCCGGCTGTAGCGCTGTCAGCGTCCCACGTGGGTTTGGAGGAAAAGTTTGTCGCTCCGGAAATGACGTATCGGCATGTAGGTTGGTATTCAGTAGTTTACTCAGGCTCGGCTCTTCGTTGTAGCGGCTGAGATAAAACTTACAGTGCACTGTAATTGGAGTTCTTGCTTCTCACAGATGGGTCATATTCTGATCTCTAATTTAGATCTCTTGGTACTAAGAGATCTAAATTAGAGATCAGAATATGACCCATCTGTGAGAAGCAAGAACTCCAATTACAGTGCACTGTAAGTTTTATCTCAGCCGCTACAACGAAGAGCCGAGCCTGAGTAAACTACTGAATACCAACCAGGGACATTTGTTTGCTAAACCGTTAAGCGACATCTATACGGAAAAGTGGTAGTCATCTACAACAGAACATTGATTTTATCCCAGCAAACACCATCTTGCATTGCTTGTCCATACTCAGGACAGAACCAAAAAGGATCCTTATTTTTTTTCCTTCTAGGAACTTACGTGTGAATACATACGACCTTTTTTCCTACAGCGGTTTCTTTTCAACAGTGAACATTGGATATATGTAGATTGATGTTACCACTGTATAATTAGTACAACCATTTATCAAACCATCCAGTGCTAGTGTATATTTTATCTTTTTATTCTTTTATATATGTATTAATTAAATATTGTGATTTGCAATTAACCATATGGTCCTGTGTGTTGAGAGTGCCAGTCTTTTCAGATATATACATTTTCTTGCATTTGTGAAGGGTGAATCATTTTGGACCAGAGCACCTCACTGTGACTGTGAGAGGGTGAGCTATTTCCCTTTTTCTCATTCTGTTTTGCACCTTCAGATTTATACTTTTTAACATTTTAAAATTGCTACTCTTCAGAGAAAATTAAAAGAGGATGGAAACTTACAATTGATCCCCTTAAATACTCTTTCTCATAATTGGATTCACCTGTGTATGTAGGTCAGGGGTCACTGAGCTTACCAAGCCAATTTTAGTTCCAATAATTAGTTCTAAAGGTTTTGGAATCAATAAAATGACAACAGTGCCCAAATTTATGCACCTGCCTAATTTTGTTTAAACAATTATAGCACACATTCTGTAAATCCAATAAACTTCATTTCAATTCTCAAATATCACTGTGTGTGTCTCCTATATGATATATTTAACTGACATTTTTTTATCGTAACAACCAACGATTTATACAGGAAAATCACGACGATTAACAAGGTTGCCCAAACTTTCGCATCCCACTGTATATAATTAAAGAATATTTTAGGGTTAGTTTTACTCCCTTTGGCAATTAATCTCTCGGTCTCTAGTTTGGCCGCTTTTATTTTATTTTTTGCATGTTCTATTTTGTTCCTTTGTTTTTCAGTGCTTCCGTGCTACCCTCCTGTTTAAGTACCCCCTATTAAATCATCCAAAGGATGAGATTATGTGTGCCAAAGAGTTATAACACAACCAATTGAAACAAAATACACACATGTACAATTATAACACAAATATTTTATTAAATAATAAATATAACAACAGACCATAGACAATGATAAAATGAGTAGCAGCAGTGCAGACAAGCACTGCGATAAGCAGCTCAGCCGCCTGACTCTGGGTAAATGATTCCAAAAATCCAAAAGAGGAATAGGGAAACAGTGTATGCTGCACTGAGCAGGCAATATAAACCCTACCCTCAATACACGTACAAGCCTCCAACCCCCACAGATAAACATACAACAACTGCAAAATAGGAGCCAGAAACAAGGGTGAAATAGCAGCACCTATAGCTAGCTCATAAGCAGTATGGAGGGACAACAATAGTAGTAATAAACGTTGAATAAGAAAAAATATACTATAACATATTACCTAGAGTTGATAGGAGGCACAGATGGAACAAATCCAGGTCTGGCAGAGAGCGCACTCCGGCACACGTTTCGCTCCTCCGCTTTCTCAGGGGGCACTTTATCAGAGGGCCTCCTGTTTTAGTGATTTATATGCTTTCTTTTTGTCATTTATTGCTTTCTGTACGGTGCAAATAAAAGGATGCTGGGAGAGTCAAGCATGGCAGTGAGAATATATTGAATAGGGATTTACACAGAATTCAGGACTATAATCTCAAACATACTTCTAAAAAGGCCATAAAAATTTTACTTTTACATCTGCTCTTTATATTCTGGTTTTGAGATCGGACAGAGGATCTCAAAACTGAGCAAAATGCTTACGATTTGTCCCCATGCATTGTCAATGAGGACAAAACACATCAGGATTCAGCAGGATGCATTTCAATCTGGCTTGTTCCGTTTTGTGACCGGACACAAAACCGCTGCAAGCTGCAGTTTTTGTGTCCGGTCTGCGAAACGGAACAAACCAGATCCGGCACTAAAAACAATATAAGCCAATGGTGCGGGATCCGTTTTCTGCGAATCAAAAACCTACATTGTTTTTAGGTGCCAGTACTGGTTTGTTCAGTTTCAATTGAATAAAACCGCATCTGAACAGATCGGATGAATTCTAATGTATTAAATTGAACTGAAACATTTAGCTCAGTTTTTTAAATCCTCTCCCGGATCTCAAAACCGAAATACAAAGCGCAGATGTGAAAGTATCCTTAAATAAAAAACACCAAGTGCCTCCAAAACAATAATAACCAGGGTACCCCAAAATACAGCCAGGTCCATAAATATTAGGATATCGACCCAATTCTAAATTTTTGGGCTATATACAGTCGTGGCCAAAAGTTTTGAGAATGACACAAATATTAGTTTTCACAAAGTTTGCTGCTAAACTGCTTTTAGATCTTTGTTTCAGTTGTTTCTGTGATGTAGTGAAATATAATTACACGCACTTCATACGTTTCAAAGGCTTTTATCGACAATTACATGACATTTATGCAAAGAGTCAGTATTTGCAGTGTTGGCCCTTCTTTTTCAGGACCTCTGCAATTTGACTGGGCATGCTCTCAATCAAATTCTGGGCCAATTCCTGACTGATAGCATCCCATTCTTTCATAATCACTTCTTGGAGTTTGTCAGAATTAGTGGGTTTTTGTTTGTCCACCCGCCTATTGAGTATTGACCACAAGTTCTCAATGGGATTAAGATCTGGGGAGTTTCCAGGCCATGGACCCAAAATGTCAACGTTTTGGTCCCCGAGCCACTTAGTTATCACTTTTGCCTTATGGCACGGTGCTCCATCGTGCTGGAAAATGCATTGTTCTTCATCAAACTGTTGTTGGATTGTTGGAAGAAGTTGCTGTTGGAGGGTGTTTTGGTACCATTCTTTATTCATGGCTGTGTTTTGGGGCAAAATTGTGAGTGAGCCCACTCCCTTGGATGAGAAGCAACCCCACACATGAATGGTCTCAGGATGCTTTACTGTTGGTATGACACAGGACTGATGGTAGTGCTCACCTTTTCTTCTCCAGACAAGCCTTTTCCCTGATGCCCCAAACAATCGGAAAGAGGCTTCATCGGAGAGTATGAATTTGCCCCAGTCCTCAGCAGTCCATTCACCATATTTTCTGCAGAAGATCAATCTGTCCCTGATGTTTTTTTTTTTTGAGAGAAGCGGCTTCTTTGCTGCCCTTCTTGACACCAGGCCATCTTCCAAAAGTCTTCGCCTCACTGTGCGTGCAAGTGCGCTCACACCTGCCTGCTGCCATTCCTGAGCAAGCTCTGCACTGGTGGCACTCCGATCCTGCAGCTGAATCCTCTTTAGGAGACGATCCTGGCACTTGCTGGACTTTCTTGGACGCCCTGAAGCCTTCTTAACAAGAATTGAATCTCTTTCCTTGAAGTTCTTGATGATCCTATAAATTGTTGATTGAGGTGCAATCTTAGTAGCCATAATATCCTTGCCTGTAGAGCCATTTTTATGCAGATCACCACGCGTTTCTTTGCAGGTCACCATGGTTTTTATAATGGAAGAACAATTATTTCAAGCATCACCCTCCTTTTAACAGGTCAAGTCTGCCATTTTAACCCAATCAGCCTAACATAATGATCTCCAGCCTTGTGCTCGTCAACATTCTCACCTGAGTTAACAAGACGATTACTGAAATGATCTCAGCAGGTCCTTTAATGACAGCAATGAAATGCAGTGGAACGTTTTTTTTGGGATTAAGTTAATTTTCATGGCAAAGAAGGACTATGCAATTCATATGATCACTCTTCATAACATTCTGGAGTGTATGCAAATTGCTATTATAAAAACTTAAGCATCAACTTTTCCAATTTCCAATATTTATGTAATTCTCAACATATTTAGCCACGACTGTACACCACAATGGATTTAAAATGAAACGACCAAGATGTGCTTTAACTCCAGACTGTCAGCTTTTATTTGAGGGTATTTACATCCAAATCAGGTGAACAGTGTAGGAACTACAACAGTTTGCATATGTGCCTCCCACTTGTTAAGGGACCAAAAGTAATTGAACAGAATAATAATCATAAATCAAACTTTCACTTTTTAATACTTGGTTGCAAATCCTTTGCAGTCAATTACAGCCTGAAGTCTGGAACGCATAGACATCACCAGACGCTGGGTTTCATCCCTGGTGATGCTCTGCCAGGCTTCTACTGCAACGGTCTTCAGTTACTGCTTGTTCTTCTGGCATTTTCCCTTCAGTTTTGTCTTCAGCAAGTGAAATGCATGCTCAATCGGATTCAGGTCAGGTGATTGACTTGGCCATTGCATAATATTCCACTTTCTTTCCCATAAAAAACTCTTTGGTTGCTTTTTCAGTATGCTTTGGGTCATTGTCCATCTGCACTGTGAAGTGCCGTCCAATGAGTTCTGAAGCAATTGGCTGAATATGAGCAGATAATATTTACCGAAAAACACTTCAGAATTAATCCTGCTGCTTTTGTCAACAGTCACATCATCAATAAATACAACAGAACCTGTTCCATTGGCAGCCATACATGCCCACACCATGACACTACCACCACCATGCTTCACTGATGAGGTGGTATGCTTAGGATCATGAGCAGTTCCTTTCCTTCTCATACTCTTCTCTTCCCATCACTCTGGTACAAGTTGATCTTGGTCTCATCTGTCCATAGGTTGTTGTTCCAGAACTGTGAAGGCTTTTTTAGATGTCGTTTTGGCAAACTCTAATCTGGCCTTCCTGTTTTTGAGACTCACCAATGGTTTACATCTTGTGGTGAACCCTCTGTATTCACTCTGGTGAAGTCTTCTCTTGATTGTTGACTTTGACACACATACACCTACCTCCTGGAGAGTGTTCTTGATCTGGCCAACTGTTGTGAAAGGTGTTTTCTTCACCAGGGAAAGAATTCTTCGGTCATCCACCACAGTTGTTTTCCATTTTCTTCCGAGTCTTTTGGTGTTGCTCTTTTTAAGAATGTTCCAAACAGTTGTTTTGGCCATGCCTAATGTTTTTGATATCTCTCTGATGGGTTTGTTTAGTTTTTTCAGCCTAATTATGGCTTGCTTCACTGATAGTGACAGATCTTTGGATCTCATCTTGAGAGTTGACAGCAACAGATTCCAAATCCAAATGCAAATAGCCCACTTGAAATGAACTCTGGACCTTTTGTCTACTTGGGATAATGAGGGAATAACACACACCTGGCCATGGAACAGCTGAGAAGCCAATTGTCCTATTACTTTTGGTCCCTTAACAAGTGGGAGGCACATATGCAAACTGTTGTAATTCCTACACCATTCACCTGATTTGGATGTAAATCCCCCTAAATTAAAGATGACCGTCTGCAGTTCAAGCTCATCTTGTTAGTTTCATTTCAAATCCATTGTGGTGGTGTATAGAGCCAAAAATGTTAGAATTGTGTCAATGTCCCAATATTTATAGACCTGATTGTATGTATAAAATAACCTACCAAGACAGTTCCCACAAGGAACAGAGGCAATACCCTTAATATGTATAAAATATAAAATCTTATTTTATTAAGAAAGTAAGGTTATTCAATATCACAGTAAATAATCACATCAAAACATATACAAAGTACATAAAAAATTATCTGTGTATTGACTCTACCAAGCATGTATGTGCTCTAAATGGGGCAAAGCAATTAAAGGGGTTGTCCAGGTTTAGAGCTGAACCTGGACATACCCATATTATACTGACAAGAGCATTGGAGTATTTCTGGTCTCCCCTTAGGGCTGCCTGGTGGAGCCTGTAAAACACCTAGGGCAGCACTAAAGCCGACCCATCAGAGACGGTGATGTCACCGAACACACTGCTGGGCTGAAGCTTCCACCCTGTAGTGTGTTATTGTAAGTAACAAAGCCCATGATCGTGCAGGGAAAGAGAGAGCATCGGAGCATGAAATGCTCCGATGATCTTGTCAGTAGGGCCGCCTGGGTGAAAATATGGGTATGTCCGGACAACCCCTTTAAGTTGCCGCTAGACACATCTAGAATTCATTGCCTCCTATCAGCAAAATCTGCCATTAGACAATAGTCGGGTTCACTCATTAATATTTGATGGTTGGCTGTCCAGCTGAAATCGATGAGCAATAGTTGTACAAAACTACTTGATTAAAATACACTAAGCCTGTTTAGATCCTTGATGGGACCAAATCTCAAACCTACAAGACAGTAACACCCAGGCTTGGACTGGCTCACAGAGGAACAGGTAAATCCCCTAGTTGCCCCCTGAGAAAAGGTGGTCCCCTAGTTCCGCCACAGAAAACAGCCGGTGACATCCAACCGTGAGTACGGGCAATCAAAGAAGTGCATAGCCTGTTTAAATTGCCACACCACGGGGGGACGGAGCTTGCCAATGGCGGAGTAAGACGTTCCTTGCATCGGCTCCTGACAGACTCCAGCTTCACCGCTAATACAGGACACCCCAGACCCCGCTGAATACATGAAAGGACGCAGGAGGAGACCCTCATCGACTCCTGCTCCCACCCACCGCAAAACGGGAGCGATTTCCCGCTTCTACGCCTCATCCAGCCAGGCAGACGCTCAATGACACCACAGGGGGATGATGAGGACTGGGACTGGAAGGTGCACCTCAAATCCCTCCCCACCAGGCATGAAATAGATGCTTTATTCACAAGGCTAGAAACCTCTCATAAAAGGGACATTGAGGCCTTGCAACATGATCTTAAACAAGTGGGTCAGAGGGTGGAGGAGGCCGAGTCCATGCAGGATCAAATGTTAGTGGTCCTAGACTCACACCAACAAGTTGTCCAGGCGCACTCTGTCCAGATTCAGGACATTCTCACTCATTTGGACGATATTGAAAACAGAAATAGGAGGAATAACCTGCGCATTAGAGGCCTCCCTGAGGATATCTTGCCGCAAGATCTAGAGAAATGGGCTATTTCTTTCTTTAATACATTGCTGTCCAGGGATCCGGGACAATCTCTTGAAATTGATCGCATTCATAGAGCCCTAGGTCCTAAAGTGAATGATCCTAATCGCCCCAGAGATGTTATTTGCCATATACACTTTTATAAGGATAAAGAGGCCATTCTTAAAGCGGCCAGTCATCATACTGCAGGACCTGGCCAGGCGTACCTTTACAGCTGCGCAAAGTGCTGAAACCGCTTTTGGCGGCACTTAAAGCCAAGGACATACCCTACAGATGGGGTTATCCATTCCAATTGTCTGCTTCTAAAGATGGGCTGTAAAATCAGCTGTATTCAGATCCCTAGATGACCTCGCTGGCATCCGCGCAGCCTTTGATCTTCCACGCCTAGAGCTACCTGATTGGCCGAGCCCAAGGCAACCCGTCACTGTTCCACGGAGGGAAAGATGGCAGACGACCTCTCCTAAACAGAAGAGGGCCTCTAGACGCAAGCCTGATCCTGACAATTGACTGTCGGCGATGTCCTTCCGTTTTTGCCTACGCACCTGAGGTGATTTTAACCCTCTTGTTAACTTTATTGTTTTACACTGTTATAGCTATGCATAGTATTATATGATGGGTGGATCCTTTAGATCTACGCACGCACTTGTCCTGTTGTATTTTGCAGTGTTATTTCTACTTTATTGTAAGTTGGAGTCCAGTAAGGAGACGGCTCAGTCCTTGCTTTCTCCCTACCCCACTTAGGGACCGCGGCACACACCGCCGCGAGCGACCTTGGTCGTCACTTAGCACCTTTTGAACCGACATTCTAGGTTCTCCCAATAGGTTTACATGTCTGTTATATGCACTATTATGTGTTTGAATGTTTGTCTTTTTGTCTCCCCTTCCTTATGTTTCCTTTGCTGTGCCCCTGCTGCGTTCCTGTTATCTCTGAACGGATCTAGGAGATCATGCCTCCTTCTCACTACTACTCCTCAAAATGGCACCTATATCGTTTTGCACTATTAATGTCCGGGGTTTCAATAAACCCGAGAAGCGTAGTCAGATTTTGTATAGTCTTCACAAGAAGAGAGCTATGATTGCCATGATCCAGGAAACTCACTTTAAGACAGGTGCCGTGCCCAAATACGCTAACCGTTATTACCAGACTTGGTTCCATGGTCCTAATCCCACCAGTAGGTCGGGGGGGTGTGTCTATAGGGTTCCACAAATCATTCGGTCATACGGTCCTATCTTCTGAGATAGATTTGAAAGGCAGGTTTATGTTCATTAAGCTCTCGGTAGATCGCTCTGTTGTAACTGTAGCTAATGTTTATTTTCCTAACCAGGGGCAGACTACTTATGGATCCAAGATCTTGAAATTTTTTTCCAGGTTTGCTGATGGCTCCCCAATCATCCTTGGAGGTGACTTCAACCTGGTGATGGATCCGTTGCTGGACTCCTCTTCTGGTAGGTCCTCGATCTCCCCGAGTTCTCTTCGCAGATTCAAATCTGATCTCATGGCACTTCGTCTGGTAGATCTGTGGCGTATTCTGCATCTAGGTGTCAGGGATTATAGCTTCCATTCCCCAATACACAATAGCTATGGTAGACTTGATCACATCTTCATCTCCCAACAGCTGTTGGACTTTGGGCCTAAGTGCTCAATTGACACTCGCCTGTGGTCTGACCATGCCCCTGTGTTTGGCCTTATCTCGTCCCAACCCTCCTGCCCCCGTCCCTTTTCATGGAGATTGAATGACAACTTGCTCTCGGACATAACCTGCTTAGCGGACATTCGGAAAGCCACAGCTGATTTTATTAGTGACCATCAAATGGATTTGACCGCCCCCCCTATTAAATGGGAGGCCCTCAAATGCGTGCTTCTGGGGGGGTTTATTTCCCATGGTACCAGATTGAAAAAGGAACGCTCCCACAAACTGAAATCCCTCTTATCTGATCTCGCCACAAAAGAAACTCTAAACAAAACTTCCCCTTCTGATGCTCTAAAATCGGACATTTCCTTAGTGCAACAACAAATACTGCAGATTTTGGATCAAAAATCCCTATGTTTTAGAGACAAAATTAGACACGGGTTCTTTGAGTATGGCGATAAATGTGGCAGTTGGTTAGCTCGGGCCTTGCATCCCCGAATAGCCCTGACTCATGTCCCATCAATTAACACACGAACAGAAGACTCTGTATATAACCCTGTGGACATCACTGCAGAGTTCCGATCCTATTATGCCTCCTTGTATAACCTTCCAACACCTGATCTCCCACGGGAATCTTCACATGGCGATGAGGCTCGTAGTTATCTAGCCCAATTTGGCCCCACCCCCATTCCTGACGCGGATACGATCGCGCTGGAAGATGATTTTACCCCTCCTGAGTTTGAAGCGGTGATCAAAAATCTTAAGAATGGGAAGTCCCCAGGCCCTGATGGGATGACCTCTCGGTTTTATAAAGTCCTTCGTGAGGACCTTACTCCTTTACTGGTTGAAACCTTTAACGCCATTTCGCCGGATTGCCCATTTACAAGTCAAGCTCTCCAGGCACATATCACGGTCATTCCTAAACCGGGTAGGGACCCTGCAACTTGTTCCAATTACAGGCCTATCTCCTTGCTCAATGTGGATCTCAAGATGTATGCCAAGCTTTTGGCCCTGAGGCTCCACCCCCACATCTCGGGTTGTATTCACAAAGAGCAAGTGGGATTTGTCCCGAGATGTGAAGCTCGCGATAATACACTTAAAACGTTAGGGCTGATAGCGAGATCACAACAGCTTAAAATTCCGTTATGCCTTCTCACTGTAGACGCAGAGAAGGCATTTGATAGGGTAAACTGGCAGTTCTTAGAGGAGACTCTGCGTCATATCGGCCTAGGAGACAGAATGATTCATAGGATATTAGCTCTTTATTCCTCCCCTTCGGCCTGTGTTCGTGTTAATGGGCTGCTGTCCGCCCCTTTTAAGATTCGAAACGGTACACGTCAGGGGTGCCCCCTGTCACCTTTTTTATACACTCTTGTGATGGAATCCCTGGTGAATGCCCTTCGTGCGAATCCCTCTATTTTGGGTCTTAGACTGGGTAATACGGAACACAAACTGTCTTTGTTCGCGGACGACCTGCTTATATATTTGACCTCCCCAGGATAGGCTTGCCCTCGATTCTCCGTGAATTTGACCTTTTTGGCTACCTTAGCAACTTTAAAGTCAATGTGCAAAAATCCGAGATATTGAATGTTAACATTCCCCAGCGGAAGCAGATTATCTTAAGGGATCTTTCTCCTTTAGGCAGACCTCTCAACACATTAAATATTTAGGAGTATACATCCCTGCGAATCTGACACATGTATTTAAGCTTAATTACTTACCCCTGCTTAAATCCGTTGAATCCAATATCCATAAATGGACTCCGCTTCAAATCTCCTGGTTTGGGCGGATCAATGCGGTGAAAATGGACATTTTACCGCGCCTTCTTTATTTGTTCTAGGCGATCCCATTTAAAATTCCCTTAACTTATTTTGCCAGACTCAGGAGAATGGTTTCGGTCTTTGTTTGGAAAGCGCCCAGGGCTAGACTTAGTTACAGTCTGATATCCCGCTCTAAAGCCTCAGGAGGTACTGGATTACCAAATTTCATCTCGTATTATAGAGCGACAGTCATGAACTGTGTTCTCGACCTGTGTCACAACCGCTCTACTAAACTCTGGGTGGAAATTGAGCATGAAATAGCTCCGAACTTAGCTCCCGGAATTTTTGGGCTATCTCTTACCTCCTTAAATGCATTGCCTGCAATCTCCGATGCTTCTCTATACTTTAGCTAGACTCTGGAATAAATTTGCTGTCAAACTTGAACTCATGCAGTCCCCTGGTCCTCTCATGGTACTCACGGGCCACTCAGATCTTCCTGTAGGTTTGAACCAGCTTTCAGCCCTGGGATGTCGCAGCAGGCATCCAATTAAATTGATGGACGTATATAAACAGACTGGCCTACTCCCTCTTGAAGACCTCTCCCATATCATACCATCGTGTCCTGGTCGCTGGCTTCTTTATTTCCAGCTACGGAGCTTTGTCACTTCCCTGATGCCTGGATTGCAGTCATGTCCCCCCTTAACCGAATTTGAGAAAATGTGTACAGCGAGCTCAGCTCCTGACCATGCTATATCTCTGCTATATGCCATGTTGAACTCTGGGGAGAAAGGGGACCCCTCCACGCATATTCAGGGAGCTAAGCCTAAATTCATGTCTGACTGGGAATAGGAACTGGGGTCCACCTTCTCGGCTGACCAATGGTCTCGATCACTCCTCTTTACTCATAAGTTAACTGTGTTCTGTAATTTACAGGAGCTTAACTACAAAATCCTTACCAGATGGTATAGGACCCCAGTACGATTGCACCAGTTTTACCCCCAGGTGTCTGATGTATGCTGGAGGTGTCTTGCTGCGAAGGGCACAATGGCACATATCTGGTGGGATTGTCCAGGTGTGGCCCCCCTGTGGCGAGATGTTTTTATTTTATATAATCAACTATACAAAGCTACTGTTACGCCTTCACCAGCGATAGCTCTCTTATCCATGTTCTCAGGGCGGATCTCTCAGACTAAGAAAGGTGCACTGCGCCTGTTCATTTTAGCTATGAGACAGATACTCCCTCGCCAATAGAGGTCCACCGAGAGTCTTTTGAGAGTGACCTGGTCTAACGCTGTAGATGCGCTAGTGCATATGGAGGAGCTGAGTGCCTCGGACACTGAGTCTGCTTCGGCCTTCTGGAGGGTATGGGATACATGGAGCCAATTCCGCGCTTCCACGTCTTTTCCTGGTTGGTTGTCAACTGGTATCATTCAGGGTAACGGTTTCTAATGTGATATCCACGGTAGGGCCAAACCATTTTCTACCCCTCTCCCCCCCTACCTTTTGTTTGTGTCATGTCCTGGTCTGTCGAGTCTTGTCGTGTTCGTTCTTGTGCCATATGTTTGTTTGTCTAGAAATTAGGGAATGTATGCCATACTAACTCTTACTCTAAATTCTGGTAGTTTTCATTGGTTTGTTATTTGCCGCCCTGTCCTATATGGATATATCTAGATTGTACTACCTCTGAATTACTTGTAAGGCCTGTTGTTGTCCGTTACATTTCCTTTATATGTGTATTTGATATGCTTCAATAAAATAATGATTGAACTGTAAATTGCCACACCACACGCAGAGGCTCTATTAAACAGAAGTATTATTATATGCACCTACTCTTAAAATACCTGGAAATAACAAGAGACTATTGACCCTCTACTAACTTTTGATAGGGTTTGGATACATGAACATTTAACTGATATTTGGTAAAAAAAAAAAAAAAAAAGGTAGCAGGCACACTCGTATTTGGGATTGGATAAAATAGCTTTATTCTAAATATTTGTATAAAATCTTGTATGTATGGTTACAAGTATGACATGGAGAAAATAAGAAATAGGCGAGACCTCCGGACACTAGATGTGTGTACCGGATGGGGTAAAAAGGAAGAATGTGATGTGTGATATAGTAGCTGGTACCAGACTTTAGTGAAAAAAAACCTGTGGGTTAAGTCCGTGTAGAAATAGATGATTAAAATTGGAGATAGAAAAGAATAAAAATAGGACAAAAATTTAAAAATATTTGATGAACATGGCTATATTAGCCGTATAACTTGTAGTACATCTAGGTGATGTCTGTTGTATAGCGCTTTTCAATAGGATGCAGTGGAGTTGTCGCCTTTCCCAGGGACTATTAGTAGTGGAGTATCCATTTTAAATGGAGATATCTCGCTGCGAGGTAGTGTATATCTGGTTATTTATGTATACAGTCGCGTATAATTTTGTATATTGTCTTTGCAAGCAGAGTAAATGCTGCGGGGGAATTGGTGTTCTGAACCTGAGTGTGCGCGTCCTGTACTGTCTTAGGTTCAGAGTTCACTTACCCACCAAACAGGGATGTCCTCCGTCGGCGTTCCAGGCACGTCCCTCTCGTAGCTCGGCTCTCTGGCTCGCAGCGTCCCTCGTGGTTTCCTAGTGTGTCTCGCACGTCTGTTCTGTGATGTAATGAGGACACGTGACCAGGAGATAGTCACGTGATAAGGATCTGCCGGGCTGTTTGAGTGAGGCAATTAGGTAAATGGAGAGCTCCTGAATGAGAAATTCTTAGTTGTAAGATATTCCTTGTTTGTTAGCAGTGATCCTCCACACTCTTAAACGCGTTTCAGGACTCCACTTGGTCCCTTCATCAGTAAGATATAACTGATTTAACTGATATTGACCATACTAAGTTGGTTTTCAGGATTAACCTATGTGGAATAACAGGAAAATGTTAACAGTGAATAGATACAAATGAAGACAGAAAAAGCATTCTTAACCAAATCCCTTTTTATTGGTCATATGTCAGATAGCCAAAAGAAAAGTGACACAAAATACACTTAGGTATACATAATAAATGACAATCTGCATCCGTACATAGAAAATATATGATACATTAATGTGTCAGATGATCTAGTCTTCTGTAGGCCAGTAGGTATCTAATGTCATACATAAAAAGAGAGGAAGAGGATTTAAGTGAAAGAGGGAGGGGATATAACATAAAAGGGGTTGGGTCAACACAAGACAAGGGGGGGGGGGGTAGAGAATACGGAAATTCTGCTCTAATGATGAAAGCTCCTAAAGTTCTTCCAGGGAAGCCATGTCTTAAGGTATCGAGTGCGGGAGTATGACTCCCAGTAAGCCAGCTCTTCAAACCTAGATAGTTGATCTACTTTCTCTATCCAATTAGAGATGGAGGGGGGGAAAGGTCTGTTTCCATAATAAAGGAATCAATAGGCGGGCAGCCGTGATGAGTATAGCAGGTAGATCTGAGTTGGACGGAGAGAGGGATACGTTAGGGCACCAGAGAAGGACTAATTTTGGGTCCAATACAATGGAGGAGGAGCAGATAGAAAAAGCATTCTTGCTATTGGGAGCAATACAACTATCCCCAAAAGAATATTGACATTAATTTGATCTATGATACCTGCTTATGTCAAAGTGCTCCAACTGTTACTACTATTTTTATACTCATTTTTACATTGATGGTTTTATTATTTTTATGTATATACATATTTTAAGTTTTATTTTAATAAAATAAATTTTGGATTGGTGTTATCTCAACGGAGACTCCACTTATATGAGTGCCTGTCCACTTCTAGTTTTTTATAATTTAACCATTTTGAAGAGGGTGACTCAAAAAGGACAAGAGCACCAGACCAGGGTGACAGAGAGTGAGCCATCTCATAATATTGTTGCAAATATACAATATTTCATTGATCGCTTAGAAATTTAAATTCCTGTGCCAGTGTAACATTACCTAAAAGCAACAATATGCTTAATAGTAGGAATTATTTTAAAGCATTTTTAGTCCCTTCTACCACTCTGCGTATCAGCACTTCTCTTATCCCCTATCCCTATAGATCAGTGGCGGTCATACTTTGGGGACCCTCACCGATGACGAGAACAGGGGCCTTGCACCCCTGAGCAGATTGGGCATTCATCTTGGTAGGAATGCTGGAGATAGCCAAGTATCAGGTCCCATAGGGATGGATGGAGTGGCAGTATGCATGCCTGACGTGTCACTCCATTCATTTAGGAGGACTCTGTGGGGTACTGGGATGCCATTCTCATGATCATCCCAGTGACCCCCACCGATCTAATAGTTATCACCTATTCTGTGAATAGGGGATAGTTTGAAATTACAAGGATACCCCTTTAAAGGGCATCTGTCAGCAGATTTGTACCTATGAAACTGGCTGACCTGTTACATGTGTTGGTCCCATGTACATATGTGCTTGCATTGCTGAAAAATGATGTTTTAATATATGTAAATTAGCCTCTAGGAGAAATGGGGGTGTTGCCACTGCACCTAGAGGCTTGGCTCTCTCTGCAACTGCCGCGCCCCCTGCACTTTGATTGACAGGACCAGGTAGAGAAAATGTCATCACGTATAGTCCTGTCAATCACAGTGCAGAGGGTGAAGTGCTTGCAGAATACAGTCATAATAATAGATGCTCCAGAATTGTTATTACATGGGGAATACAAGTGGTTACTAAATCAGACATGTCTGGACAGATGACAAGTCCCCTTCAAATATGAAAATCACCCCTTTACTTGTTATTTCAAACTAAAGCTGGCCACACACTTCAGATAGCTGGATTGTAGACTTTGCCACAGAATTGCACTGAATTTGCCACTGAATAGGTCATGTCTTATTAATGAGTTCTTCAGAAAATCTCATTAATTCATACTGGTCACTATATTAAATGCACTTGCTCTTTTCTCCTTCAACAGATAAAAACTCACCATATAATAATGCAGCATGCCGGGGCTCCCTATGGATGATGCGCGCGTGAGCGTACTAGTGATAAGGTGCCAAGGATAGTAGTACTCACAGTTTAGTTGTCCCTTGGGGCCATCAGTACAGTGGATGGGAAGACAGCACGAAATCCTCTGGGGCACACTCAGTTGCAGGGAACACCTGCCAGATGTTGGTTGAGGTGCCCTTGATGGTAATTGGTGTAAGGTGCTTTTGCAGCTGGGCCCCTGGTTCGTGACGCCAGCACCATTAGTTGCAAATGTTGGTGGTAGTAGTTGAAATGATGATATAGAATAAGTGAGACTAGATTTAACAAACTCCCAGTACTTTACTGAAGCTGTTCCACAAATCATCAAAGTATGCAACAATCATTTACATAATAGAAGCTTTCACGGTGATTCACATTAGTTCCCAGAAGTTGCATAAGGAATCGTCCTCTATAACAATCAGTCTTTCTCTCTCTTATTTCTCCAGGTTGGAGGGATGAACTATCCCTGTTGTACTGTATAATGCTGTACTTCTGTATCCTCCTCTAGGAATACTATACTAAGACAAATGGCCCTTTTGTCTATAAGTATGGCGGGTAACTTGTAGCTTTGAATCTCTCCACCTGATGCAAAGGAGTCTGGAGTCTGATAAATGACAGTTACCTTCCTTTGTCAATTCCCTCTCTGGGTTGCCTGGAGATACTGTAATATTTTCCCTTTTATGGGCTGGAGCTATAGAGCTTTTATATCTCTGCAAAATGGCTGCTGAGGTTCAGCTTGTCCTCAGACATCATCACACACTGACTTTCTTGCTCCTTCACTGTGCACACACTGAGTGTAGGGCAGAGTTAGCCCTGGGAGGCTTGTTAGAACCTCCTATTAAACCTACAAAAAAACTCTCTGTCTAACCTAGACAGCAACACGCACCACTTGTGTATCATCTAATCTATAAACAAAATTCAAGTGGGAAAGATATATCAAAATATCACTTTATTCTCAGATATAATAAATACGGAAAAAGACAGGATGGAAAACAGTATACAGAGAGCCGTAGGGCAATATACACAAAGCGGGGTCATGTGTAACCACACAGATAAGCATGGATAACCTACAGGTACAAGTAATTATGGTGCATGAATAATCAATCCTGTATAGAAAATAAAATAAATAAATAAATAAAATAAAATAAAATATTTTCTATACAGGATTGATTATTCATGCACCATAATTACTTGTACCTGTAGGTTATCCATGCTTATCTGTGTGGTTACACATGACCCCGCTTTGTGTATATTGCCCTACGGCTCTCTGTATACTGTTTTCCATCCTGTCTTTTCCCGTATTTATTATATCTGAGAATAAAGTGATATTTTGATATATCTTTCCCACTTGAATTTTGTTTATTGTTAGAACCTCCCCCTCCCTATGCAACTTTATCAGAACCAATTTACAAGCACAATTGACATGAAACACAATCACAACATTAAAGGGGTTCTACAGTTTGTTTTAACTGATGATCTATCCTCTGGATAGGTCATCAGCATCTAAACGGTGGGGGTCCGACACCCGGTACCCCCGCAGATAAGGTGTTTGAGAAGGCAGTGGCGCTCCAGCAGCGCCACGGCCTTCTCGCTGTTTACCGATGGCCCAGTGACGTCACGACTAGTATCAACTGCCCTGGGCAGGACTAAGCTCTGTTCACTTGAATGGAGCTTAGCCATGCCAAGGCCACTTGATACTAGTAGTGACGTCACTGGGCCAGCGGTAAACAGTGAGAAGGCCACGGTGCTGCTGGAGTGCCGCTGCCTTCTCAAACAGCTGATCGGGGGGGGTCCCGGCTGTCGGACCCCCACCGTTTAGATGCTGATGACCTATCCAGTTAAAACAAACTACAGAACCCCTTTAAGCAATGTGTTTCAGGACACTGCATCAACTACACTGTACCTTCAACAGATCCTCACTATTGCTGCCCTGGCAAGTTAAAACTCTAGACTAAATATTGCTAATATCAGCTAATGGACAAGCCTATGCTGTTTATGTAAGGTCGGCAGACGTTGAAATTCCTGTAATAAAAAAAAAATAGCACTTTCCAAAAATTAACTGTGTCACCTTCACTTTAAGGCCCCCTTCTGAAATGAATTCGGTCTGCCAATTTTTCACCTTAACAAAAAAAAAAACTGTAAAAGCACATGCTAACAAGCGTTCTTCATAGCAATACTCGTGAGCGATTACCAGACTGTATAAATGTACCACCGATTACACGATTATCGAGCAAAACGCCCAGTCATCAGGTAATCCTATCGTTTGTGCATACACACAAAAAAAATATATTATCTACAGCAGATTGTGCTGTGTAAACACGGTGTACGAGTCAGTGTGGGGAAGAATGACGGCATTAGTGATCGCTCCTCTGCATTCGAACCCTTAGTGCCGTCAGGCATTTGCATGGTCATTTTATAACTGCATACCACATCACTAATGGTACATAATACATGTTCCAGATTACATATAAAATCAAGATGCAAGAATTGGTCAGCCTATGCATCTAAAACTAAGCTTGAGGAAGTTGATCAAAATGATCCTCTTGGACCACCATCAATAAGACTTTGATTACTGGAAGTCTGTGCAAGCACAATGACATTGGTTTTAATGGTTCTTTGTTTAGAATGTTGAGTAAGATGTTTAGTACCAATCTCTGAGCCAAACGTGCTTACTCAGCTATTTTTAGAAGTCCCATAGCAATGAATGGAGTGGCCTGCTCTGTATTAACTGCAGAACACAAAGGGGCTTTATTTTATAGACAGGAGTGGGTCCCAGAAGTAAGACGCACGGAATAAAACCTCGACATGACGTAGTTTTATTCCGGCTGTGCTCCCTGAACTCCGGACCGCCCTCGTCATAGTCGATGGGGCCGGAGCAGACCTCTTGCAGCACTTGTGCACTAGCGGCAGCACATATCCGGCAGGCTGTTCATCCACCAGAACAGCCTTCCAGAGAAGGCTGCCGCTAGTGTGAAAGTAGCCTAAGCCAGAATGGTATGGTTTGTTCAGGCATGATATGGACTACTATTGAGTTGATACAAAGCCAAACTCATCTTCCCCCAGCAATAACAGATAGCTAGATAGGACTGTGCTGCCTCCATGCCATGGGACAAATGAAAATGACATCATTAGCCTAGCCAACCTTACTGGAGCGCTACGCCCTCTTCAAACAGCTGAACAGTGGGGGTGCTGGGAGTTGGACCGCCACTGATCTGATATTGATGACGTATCCTGAGGATAGGTCATCTATACAAACTTCCCCCAAAAAAACTTACATTGTTGAATTTATAGTCAAGTTACAGTCATGTTTTTCTTTTTGTTGCTGCTAAATTTTTTGTTTTTGTAAAAACAATTTAATGTACATAATTAGCCATAGTGAATGAAAGCTGAAAAACGTGGTGAACAATGTGGAAGCACTGATGGTATCAGAGAAATTAAATAAAAACCTCAAACGTTCCCACATTAAATTTAACAAAAGCTTTTCCAAGTTTCATATCCCACTCCGGAGCACTTTGAAGAGACAGTACCTTAAAAAAAAATTAATCACATATTATGAGCCTATAGAAAAATTCTATGCATTTATTTTTTACAATACAGATGGATAGTTTTCTGGATATCAAGTCCAAGTCACATGTATTCTGCTTCCTGGCCTGGCTCTTACCTTCCTATTTTGTTTGTAATGGCACTATAACAGGCTGCGTGTTATAGAGCAGAAAGAGGTGAGCAGATTCATATATAGTTTTGTGGGAAAAGATTAAGTAAAACTTGGAATTTATAAACTTACATCTCTGCTCTTTGCTATACATGCAGTACTCTTCGTTGTCATAATATTTTCCCATATCCCATAATATTATCTATATAGGAGGACTTATTATAATTTTGAGTGGTATATTAACAATCTACAATTCTAAAATAAAAAAAAATTATGAATATTTAACTGGTGTAAAGGAAAACTGGCTTAGTTGCCCATAACAACCAATCAGATTCTACCTTTCATTTTCCAAAGGATCTGTTAAAAATGAAAGGTGGAATCTGATTGGTTGCTATGGGCAACTAAGCCACTTCTACTTTACACCAGTTTGATAAATATCCCCCATTAGGTTTAAAAAATACCCCTTTCTGATTGAAATGTCCCTTTAAAGGGGTTCTCCAGCTTTTTAACACTAGCTTCTTTGGTGAAGTGCTGTGATTGCCACACTCCAGTCCCCATTAATAAACTTCCGGTATGGACAGGCGTCATGTTTGCTACTGTAGCCAATGACTGGCTGCAGTGATGTGTTCCCCAGGCAGCATACGACCCAGTGACATGCAGTGGTGGACCAAAGAAGCCAGAACCAAGCAGTGGAGAGCAGGTAAGTAAGCTAACTTTCACAGGTCCTGCAAAGAATGCCAAAAGGTGACAAAAAGCTGGGGAACTACTTCAAGTCTATCAGCAGTAATCACAAGCCACAAAACAAGCCAATAACAAGACACAGAACTTAAGCAAAGTGCTCATACACATAGCTCTGTATCCAAGCCTGCTTGAAGCCCTGCTGGAAAAATTCTGACCTAAAACACAGCATCATTGCTGACATCACATCTACATGGCAGGGTCCAGGAGAATGAGGAGAAAACTACCCACAGGAAAATGGCAAGACAAGGCAAAGGCGGGGCATGGGTGCTGATAGTTCCCTGCCCACCATTTATCCTCATATGCCTCAGGCTTCAGGCCTAGTAAGTAAATTCCTGCACAGGATTGACATAATTGCTCCCACCTGCGGTGCGACACAGCACGGTGACATCAAGTGACTGGCTCTCTGTGTCCCAGAATCCCAGACTGTAGGCCAGAAGAGGTCTACAGCCTGCTTCGTTGATGCTGTGGAACGGGACACAGGTATTATTATTTTTTTCTCACATTAAGGGGAGAGGCACTGGAGGGAATTACTACCCAAAAGTGCACTGTTTGGGGGACATTACTACCAGAGGGAGCACTGTGTGGGGGACATTACCACAGGAGGGGGCATTGTGTTGGGGGCATTACTGTGGGAAAGGCTAACTGTGTGGGGGACATTACTGCTGGGGGGGGATTTCTAGCAGCACTAGAGGGGAGATTACTGGGGGCACTATGTGGGAATTCTTAGTACTGGGGACAATAAATGCATGCCAGTACAAAAATGTCCATTTCTGTCTGCCTGTAGAATAAATGCACTCTTCTGTGTGCCAGTAAAAAATATAAACCCTCTTAGTGCTAAAAACAATAATAAATTAATAGGAGTTTACTATAAACCACCTAATATACCAGAGTCCACAGAAAATCTACAAATAAATGAGATTGACAGGGCGGCAAATCATAATGAGGTGGTTATTATGGGGGACTTCAAATACCCAGATACAGACTGGGAAACTGAAACTTGTATATCTCATAAAGGAAACAGGTTCTTGGCAATAATCAAAGAAAATTACCTCTCCCAACTGGTTCAGGACCCGACTAGAGGGACGGCCATACTGGATTTAGTATTAACCAATAGGCCTGACAGAACAACAGACGTGCAGGTTGGGGGACACCTGGGAAATAGTGACCACAAAGTAATAACCTTCCAATTATGATTCAAAAGAGCGTTTCTACAGGGAGGAACAAAAAATACCAAACTTCAAAAAAGCTAAATTTAGCCAACTAAGAGAGGCCATAGGCCTAACTAAATGGGATAAAGTCCTCACAAATAAAAATACAGCCACAAAATGGGATATCTTTAAAAGCATCCTAAAATCTCATTGTGAGAGGTACATACCGTATGGGAATAAAAGGTTAAGGAACAAAAAGAAACCAATGTAGATAAACAGAACTGTAAAGAAAGCAATAAATGACAAAAAGAAAGCATATAAAACACTAAAACAGGAAGGTAGCACGGAAGCACTGAAAAACTATAAGGAAAAAAATAGAACTTGTAAAAAATAAATAAAAGCGTCCAAACTAGAGACCGAGAGATTAATTGCCAAAGAGAGTAAAACTAACCCTAAAATATTCTTCAATTATATAAATGTTAAAAAGTATAAATCTGAAGGTGCCCTTTAAAGAGTAATGAGGGGGGAGTCGCAGAGAGCGACGAGGAGAAAGCAAAGCTGTTAAATATTTTTTTCTCCAATGTATTCACTGAGGAAAATAAACTGTCAGATGACATGCTGAATGTTGAAATAAATTCCCCATTAAAAGTGTCCTGTCTGACCCAGGAAGAAGTACAACAGCGACTTAAAAAGATTAAAATAGACAAATCGCCAGGACCAGATGGCATACACCCCCGTATCCTAAGGGAATTAAGTAATGTCATAGCCAGACCCTTATTTCTGATATTTGTAGATTATATATTGACAGGGAATGTCCCACAGGATTGGAGCATGGCAAATGTGGTGCCAATATTCAAAAAGGGTCCAAAAACAGAGCCTGGAAACTATAGGCCGGTAAGTTTAACATCTGTTGTGGGTAAACTGTTTGAAGGTTTTCTGAGAGATGCTATGTTAGAGCATCTTAACGGAAATAAGCAAATAACGCCATATCAGCATGGCTTCGTGAGGGATCGGTCATGTCAAAATAATTTAATCAGTTTCTATGAGGAGGTAAGTTCTAGACTTGACAGCGGCGAATCAATGGATGTCGTGTATCTGGACTTCTCCAAAGCATTTGACACTGTACCACATAAAAGGTTACTGGGAGAAAACGTCTGTAAGTGGATAAGTAACTGGCTCAGTGATAGAAAACAGAGGGTGGTTATTAATGGTACATACTCAGATTGGGTCACTGTCACTAGTGGAGTATCTCAGGGGTCAGTATTGGGCCCTATTCTCTTCAATATATTTATTAATGATCTTGTAGAAGGCTTGCATAATAAAATATCAATTTTCGCAGATGACACTAAACTGTGTAAAGTAATTTACACTGATGAGGACAGTATACTACTACAGAGGGATCTGGATAGATTGGAGGCTTGGGCAGATAAGTGGCAGATGAGGTTTAACACTGACAAATGTAAAGTTATGCACATGGGAAGAAATAATCCAAGTCACCCGTACTTATTAAATGGTAAAACACTCGGTAACACTGACATGGAAAAGGATCTAGGAATTTTAATAAACAGCAAACTAAGCTGCAAAAACCAGTGTCAGGCAGCTGCTGCCAAGGCCAATACGATAATGGGTTGCATCAAAAGGGGCATAGATGTCCGTGATAAGAACATAGTCCTACCACTTTACAAATCATTAGTCAGACCACACATGGAGTACTGTGAACAAAGCAGACATAGAAGAGGATTCTTTACGGTAAGAGCAGTGAGACTATGGAACTCTCTGCCTGAGGAGGTGGTGATGGTGAGTACAATAATGGAATTCAAGAGGGGCCTGGATGTATTCCTGGAGCGTAATAATATTACAGGCTATAGCTACTAGAGTGGGGTCATTGATCCAGGGAGTTATTCTGATTGCCTGATTGGAGTCGGGAAGGAATTTTTTATTCCCCTAAAGTGAGGAAAATTGGCTTCTACCTCACAGGTTTTTTTTACCTTCCTCTGGATCAACTTGCAGGATGACAGGCCGAACTGGATGGACAAATGTCTTTTTTCGGCCTTATGTACTATGTTACTATGTAGTGTACCCAATAGAGACAATGTCCCCAGGGGCGTAACTATAGGGGAAGCAGGGGAAGTGGCTGCTTTGGGGCCTTGACCCAGAAGGGGGCCCCTTCGAGAAGGAGGAGGACTAAAAGATTTGGTCGGGGCCCCCTCAACAGTATTACACAATGAAATGATATACAGTGACAGTATAGGCAGTGTAGAAAATGGTCTGAGGGAGCGATCTTTACTAGCCACAGGAATGGGGGCGGTATGAAAGGAAGGGGTTGCGAAAAAATTACTGGGGGAGGGGACCCCATTCAAAAATTTGCTGTGGGGCCCAGTCATTCCTAGCTACGTCACTGAATGTCCCCATAGTGCTCCCCATAATGTGTGCCAGTACAAAAATATGCCCCCTTATGTGTGGCAGTACAAAATTCCCCTATTTAGTGCTCCCAAGCTCCCATAGTGCTCTTCTCTACAACCCCACCCCCTACACCATAGAGGCCCAACAGCATGGTTTCAAATAAAAAAATAAACTCAAATACTTACCTCCATGTGGCTTCATTGATGCAGTCCAAGTCTCTTTTAGGGTATAGGCAGAGAGACATTGCTCCCGTGCCCCGCTGCAGCATTCAACTGTATTGCCATCTTGAGGACAACGATATTGGCAGTGTGACACTGCCAAGGGAGGCCTCGCTGGCTTAGGGGCCCAGTCGCAATTGCAACCACAGCAATGCCTGAGTACTGTTAGCAATATTGTGCCAAGGACAGTATCAACCACCAAAGCCCCCATTGAAAGTACTATGCACTACAGCAATTTTTGCTGTACCATGTCCTTTCCCTCACTACCTTAGACCAGACTAAACTAATTTTGACCTGAGATCTTGCTGTCTTACATTTAGACCATTTTATACGCATAAACCAGAGCAGTGAATAGTCGCAGATTGTAGTGCAAAGGAACTTTGCACGGCAATTAGCACCAGAAATACGCCTAATATAGGTGTATTTCTGGTTAGTAAATTACTTGACGTCTTCTGTACAGGTCTGATGCAGAGCCTATATGCTTCAGTTTATCCCCACAGAGCTTTTGCACACACCTCCTTTTGACACTGGAATGATCCTTAAATACGTAGTTTGCTCTTTTCTCCACTGTAGCTGGTTTTAAGCTTTATCTCTTGCTGGTTCACTATGCATGGCTGTTCATAGATGCCTCTTTCCTCATTCCTGTCTGGACACTGATCTCTCATCACTCCCTATGGGGAGATTTTAAAACAGCCCCACCTAGTGACAGTATATAAGGCCTATTAACCCCATGGACAGCACACCTACACATTTTAATCCTTTGCAGTGGAGCACTGCCTTGCAGTGGGACACTTCATTTACACAAATGCATCATAATTTTACTGCGATTTGCACATCTTCATGTTATTTCTAACACAATTCTGTGCAAATCACGATAAAATCACAGTGATGGATCATGTGATTGGACCATGTGATATGACGTCACCACAGGTCCTTTAGCCAGCAGCTCATGATTAAAGAAGTAAGAAGAGACCAGCAGCTACGCGATCAAGAGGAGAAGGGGAGTTAATTATTTTTTATTTTTTAACCCTCAATTGACCACCTACTAAGCATTCTGTATTAAAGAATGCTATTATTTTCCCTTATAACCATGTTATGAGGGAAAATACAGTGAATAGACTGTCATCTTAGCAACCATGCGTGCGCATCCGCACTTGATTGCGGATGCTTGCGATTTTCACTCAGCCCCATTCACTTCTGCCTTAGGAGGTGAGGTGGGGGCCACAGCAGTTGAATTTAGGAGGGCATGTGCAGTCGCTGTCTGGGTAAGTGAGTACCTGATTCTCACAGCGTTAATTACTGCTCAGAACTCATTATGTACCCAGTCAGTGGCACAGAGGAGCGTTTTTAAGTAAGGATACATGTTTGCAGATTACCCGAGTACAAGAGTTCAATCCTGGTCTCTCCTTTTCTAGTGATCTTCTATCCAGAAATCGATTAGCAGACCACACCTCTACGTGTGATTCTAAGATAAAACACAAGTGGAGGATCTTCATTCCTGTCTTCTTTCCATTTGCTTTTAATCCTTTACTACAATGGGCTTCTGTACAATATATCAGGGCACTTCCCCCCCAAAAAAACAAGTTCTTCAGCCTCCTTGTATGGAGGAGGACCTGAAGATCATTGCTGGGAGGTTGTCCTCAACAATCTCCAGAAACAAATCCAACTGATTTAATTCACACATAGATAAAATATGCAGAGTCTCAGGAAGTGGTAGGACATGAAGTGACGAATGCTAAGTGTTGATATGGGAAGTTGGAGAGAATCCTTCATATATACTTTTCAGTAGCATGTAGTATGCATAAATCTTCTAGGTGCTTTATGTCTCCTTATTCCTTGCCAGTACTAAGTTCCAGTGTTGGGCGAGCATGCTCGGCCGAACTCCAGTTTGACTCAAGCATCATGATGCTCGGCACATCGCAGTGTTTGGCCGAACACCAGGTGTGCTCGATCGCGAAGCTCAAGTCTCCTACCCAGGGGCGTACCTAGAGCATTTGGCACCCGGGGCGAACCCTTTGTTTTTTTTTTCTCAGATTACTCCTCCGGGCTCCAGTCCAGAGGCTCTAGTAGTCGTAGTCGACCTCCACACTACTTTACTGGCACAGTCAGTGGCAGGTGGCAGAGTGGCAGTGGCTTAGCCTTCCCAAGTCCAGCGGCCAGCCGCCTGAGCCTGCCTCTGCTTTCTTGGGATGCTGCTGCAGGATGGCAAATGGGCCTGTGGCAGTGCTGCCACTGCCAGTGGCACTTTACTTGGCAGTGGCACTTGGCAGAGTGCCACTAAAAGGTGACGGTCACGTCACAGCACTGACACAGTGTCACAGCTGTTTAAGGGTAACAAGAGCATACACAGTAAAAAGAGCTACTGACCGGACCCAAACTAGGGAAGAGAAAGGGTGACCCCTGTCAGACCCTCAACACTCTCCCTATGCTGCTAAAGCACATGCCCGGATCCATGTGGTGGAACGAGGCATGCCCGCGTGCCTAAGACTGATGAGCCCTGTAACCCCTACAATAGTGGAAGGGGCACGGCCACCGATGCCCTGCTCAGAATATGGAGGGAACCGTGGCCACCTCAGATCCAGTCAGAAAATCACCAGGTACACAACAATGTCTGCACACTTAGCTGATGGAGCTGCAGCCGCAGAGAAGACGGATCCAAGGGCCGCTGGCAATATCCGGAGTGCTTGCAGCAACAGAACACAGGTCCAGAGAACTAATAGCTTAACAAGTGAAGATACTCAAGGCAGAGCTACAACTGAAAAGAGAAATATAATCCACGCCCTGCAATAGGAGGAGGGGTGATTTAAAGGCAGGGAAATCAAACGCAGGAGGAACAGCTGGGAGTAAAGACCTCATCACAGGGGCGGAGAAACAGAACAGTGAGAACACCTCCAAACTGTAAGTGACATCATCACAGGGGTGGAGACACAGAGCTGTGAGAACGTCTCAAAGCTCTGGTAGTGACACACAGTCACTCTCTCTGAGCTCTCTCTCAGTCTGTCTGTCTCACTGTAGTGTCTACTCTAGTAGTAGCTGCCTGACTGCCCTGTTTGCGCCAGGGGGTAGTGCAGTAGACAGACAGTGAAGCACCTCCCCCAGATGAAGCGCCAGCGCCTAAAGATATGGAAATAGAATTAGACACTTGACTCAGACAGTGCCGCCCACCACAGACAGTTCACGCTGAGGGCGGCTGAGCTGATGACGTGTGACGTCACGTCATGATACATTGCACACTGTGTGGCCGCTGCGGCGCACTGCGGTCCTGCTGCCCGGCGACCTTCGGCTCCTCCCTCCTCAAGTTAGTGACTGTGAGTGTACAGTTTCACAGTGACTGTGACTCCGTCATGGCACCCCCCTTGTGAGTGGCACCCAGGGCGGGCCCCCCCCCCCCCGCTCCCCCCTAGGAACGCCACTGCTCCTACTTGCACGTTTGTTGGCTGCTACGTGTAGCCAATAAACGTGCGGGGGAGTACTGGCACCCACTGTAATGCCGTAGCCATGTTGGTTACTGGCATTACAGTGATTGGCTGGCCAGAACGCATCATCGGGTGCTATCTGTGGTTCGGCTCAGTCTTAGTCAGAGCAAGCTGCAGAAGAAGGGACAGATAGTGCAGGGACAGGATTTTTTTTTAGGCAGGGTTTAGTGTTTAAAGGTGTTAGAGACCCAAAAGTCATTTTAAGGACTATTGTTTTATTTGGCTGCAATATATATTAGCAACCTGCGCTAAATCACGTGCAATTGTTTGGCCTCTGCTGACAGTGACACAACCTCTGCTACTCTGTTGTGTTACATTTGCGCATCCTAAATATCTGTGACATTCAGAACAATTGTTTGGCCGCAACATTACCTGCACTATATTTCCTGTGTAAGGTTTGTGCATCCTAAATATCTGTGACATTCAGTGTAATTTTTTCTTAGCCGCTGGTGACAGCGACATTACCTGCGCTACATCTACTGTATAACATTTGCGCATCCTAAATATCTATGGCATTCAGTGTAATTTATTTGCGCATACACTTACAAAACCTGCGCTACTGTACGTGTGACATACTTACAAGCATATATGCCATTTAATATGCTCAAGGCGAGCAGTAAGGGACGGGGAAGTGGCCGTGCTGCTGATGGTGCACGCAAAAGCCGTGGCCCTGGGCGCGGTGAAACTGTGCCTGCTGCCAGAGCACAAGAAACACACTCATCCACGATACCTAGCTTCATGTCCCAGTTTGCAGGGCGGTGCAGGACACCACTCTCGAAGTCACACCAGTGCGACCAGGTGGTCGGTTGGATTGCAGCAGATAATGCTTCCAGTTGGTTAAGCACCACCCTGTCTTCCACAAAGTCCAGTCTCAGTAGCCAAGAGTCTGGTCAACAGAATCCTCACCCTGATCCTCCTTCCTCCCACCATAGAGAGTCTTGGCAAACACTCCCACATTTTCCGAGGAGCTCTTTTCATCTCCATTCCTTGATTTGTGCCTCTCACCAAGCCTGCTTGAAGAGGGACATGAAGAGATCTTGTGCACTGATTCGCAAACTCTTGAGCATCCTCAGAAGAAGATGACGGCGGGGAAAATTAGTGTTTCACAAGGTGGATGATGTCAACCTGTGCCGTACCAAAATGAGCAGAGGCGTGAACACTAGCAACCTCACCACCACCAGCATGATCCGCCACATGGCATCAAACACCCTAATAGGTGGGCCGAACACCTGGGTCCACAATCAGTGTCTGAGGGTCACACCACTGCCTCCTCTTCCCCTGTTCTACGTGCTGGCCAATCCTCTGTCCAAGATTCAGGCCTGGATGTCTCCCGCCCTGCACCTGGACCTTCGCAAGCACCATCAGCTAGCACATCCACTTCTGTGTCCCAGCGCAGCTTACATATGTGCAAACCCCAGGCCTTTGAACAAAAGCACAAATACACAGCCACCCACCCACAGGCTATAGCACTAAATGCGCACCTTTCCAATTTGCTGGCCCTGGAATTGTTTCCATTTAGGCTTGTGGACACTGAGGCTTTCCGCAGCCTGATGGCGGCGGCCGTCCCTCATTACTCAGTCCCCAGCCGTCACTATTTTCCCCGGTGTGCCATCCCCACCTTACACCAGCATGTGTCCCGTAACATCACCCGCGCCCTGACCAACGCAGTTATTGGAAAGGTCCATTTAACGACTGACACATGGACAAGTTCTTTTGGCCAGGGACGCTACATTTCCCTGATGGCACACTGGGTGAACATTGTGGAGGCCAGAAGCGAGTCGTACTCTGGGATGGCACAGGTGCTACCAACGCCAATAATTTCGGGCCCTACTTCCATCAGGATTTCCGCCACCACCTACATTAGTGGCTGCTACCCCCCCCCCTTACTTCTCCTCCTCCACTTCCAGCTCTGAATTCTCATCTTGCAGCACCAGTCAGCCATCAGTCAGTAGCTGGAAGCAGGGTAGCACTGCAGTGGGGAAGCGGCAACAGGCCGTGCTGAAACTAATTTGCTTAGGTGACAAACAGCACACCGCTGTATTGCTGTTGCAGGGTATAAGGGACCAGACTGAGATGTGGCTCTCGTCACTTAATCTGCAATTAGGCATGGTTGTGTATGATAATGGCCATAACTTGGTAGCGGCTTTGGAGCTCGGAAAGCTCACACACATACCATGCCTAGCCCTGGCCCTGTGTGCGCCACCCTGGCCCTTTATGTGCCCCCCCTGGCTGCTGTCTGCACCCCTGGGCCATGGCCCTTATTTGTGCCCCGTCCCTGGCCCTTGTCTGCGCCCCTAACCCTTATCTGCGCCCCCCTGGCCCTGGCCTGTGTCCCCCCCTGTCCCCTGTCTGCACCTCCCTGGCCCTTGTCTGTGCCCCTGGGCCTTGGCCCTTATCTTTGCCCCCTCCCTGACCCTTGTCTCCACTCCTGGCCCTTATCTGTGCCAACCCTGGCCTTTGTCTACGCCCCTGGCCCCTGTGTGCTCCTCCCTAGCCCTTGTCTGTGCCCCCTTGGCCCCTGTCTGCACCCCCCTGCTTGCTGTTCTGCCATCTACTACTGCTTATTTTGCTAATCTTATATATGCAAAGGGTGTGCACTTATATGTGCAGGGCTTTTTTTCTGGCTGAACGCACCGGAACGGCGTTCCGCCACCTTTTCACATAGCAACCTGCCATGCTCCAGCATCGCAGGCTGCTATGTATCAGTGGGGAGGGACTGGGAGGGGGAGCTGGGGGACGGTGCGTTCACTGTGATCCGGCCCCGCCACTCCAGTACAGTTATAAAATGTGTAATTCAATTAATAATGATTCATGCTGCCCCCTCTGTAGTATAACATTCAATATATCCTACTCACAGGGCTACTGTTATATCGTAATGCAGGCCGGCCGGGCAGACGACCGGCAGCGTCACTGACTGACGTCACTGCCTGCCCGGCCTACTTTATGAATGAAGCAGGCGGTGCAGGCACGTGACGTCAGTCAGTGACGCAGCCGCTCGTCTGCCCAGCTGGCCTGCATTACGATAACAGTAGCCCTGTGAGTAGGATATATTGAATGTTATATTACAGAGGGGGCAGTATGAATCATTATTAATTGAATTGCACATTTTATAACTGTACTGGAGCGCCAATGGGGGGTCTGTGGATGACACTGTTAAGGGGTGGGGGGTCTGTGGATGGCACTGTTATGGGGTGGGGGTGTCTGTGGATGGCACTGTTATGGGGTGGGGGATCTGTGGATGGCACTGTTAAGGGGGGGGTCTGTGGATGGCACTGTTATTGGGTGGGGGGGTCTGTAGATGGCACTGTTAAGGGGGGTCTGTGGATGGCACTGTTATGGGGTGGGGGGGTCTGTGGATGGCACTGTTATAGGATGGGGGGGTCTGTGGATGGCACTGTTATATGATGGGGGATATGCGGATGGCATCCACAGATCCCCCATAACAGTGCCATCCACAGATCCTCCACCCCATAACAGTGCCATCCCCAGATCCCCCATTAACAGCAGTGGCATCCACAGGTTTCTTTGCTGGGCTGGACTTTTATAGCCCCCCCCCCCCCCCCCCCCCCAAATTTTACTTGCATCCCTGTTCTCTAAAGGGGCGGTTTTAGGGGGCGGTCCTAGGGGTGGGTAGGGGCGTGGACAGGGGAGTGGGGGGTGAGTTCCACCACCTTTTCTCTGAGAAAAAAAGCCCTGTATATGTGCCATAATAAGCACTAGTACATGGCGGAACAGCGGGCAGAAAGGGGAGGCTGCCATGTACTGCAAGCTATAGACAGTATCACCCCCCTTCCCAATGTTTTATATAAAGATAAATAAACAAAAAAAGTCTTCATTATTAAAATATAAAAATACTAAAAACATGGTTTTGGTGACCAACTCTTCCCATCCCCCCCCCCCCAACACACACACACACGCACCAAATAAAAAAAAAAGAATAACAGCCTATGCACCCGACCATATGCCCTCTGAGACATTCGGTCATTGAGTAGGCCGTATGTCCTGGAGCGGCATTGATCGTGCACAGGGGAGTGCACAGCTTCATAGATTACTAAAACATATGATTATGGGACAGTAGTCTCGCACGCAGCCCAACGCAGACATAACCTATGATACTGTGCACTCCTGTGCACACAATCAATGCCACTCCGGGACATATGGATCGCTTACGGACTGTACGTCTCGGAGGGCATAAGGTTGTGTGCATGGGCCCTAACAATGATCAAAAAATTGCACGCACTCCAAAAGTGGTACCAATAAAAACTACAGTTCACCCACAAAAAAGCCCTCATTAAGGGCTCATTCACACGACAGTATTTTGTGTTCAGTATACTGGACGTTATTTTAGTTCAGTATGCGGAACATATACTGAACCATTAATTTCATCAATGGTTCAGCAAAAAATACTGAAGTGTCTCCGTGTGCATTCCGTTTCAGTATTTCAGTATTTCCGTGCCGTGAAAAGATAGAACATGTCCTATTCTTGTCCGCAAATCACGGTGCTTGGCTCCATTCAAGTCAATGGATCCGCCAAAAAAACGGAACACTTACGGAAATGCATCCGTATGTCTTCCGGATCCGTTCCGTTTTTGCTGAACCATCTATTGAAAATGTTATGCCCAGCCCAATTTTTTCTATGTAATTACTGTATACTGTATATGGCATACGGAAAAACTGAATGGAAAAACGGAAAGAAAACGGAAACACAACGGAAACAAAAAATGGAACAATGGATCTGTAAAAAAACGGACCGCAAAACACTGAAAAAGCAATACTGTCGTGTGCATGAGCCCTTAGAAATATGGAAAAGTTATGGCTGTCATAAAATGGTGATGCAAAGAACTTTTTTTCTCAAAGGTTTTATTTTAACCCCTTCTACCCCAGAGGCTTTTTTCCTTTTGCATTTTTGTTTTGTGCTCTCCACCTTCCCAGAGCCTTAAATTTTTATTTATTTTTTCGTTCCTATAGCTGTATGAGGGCTTGTTTTTAGCAGGACAAGTTGTACTTTCCAACGCAACCATTTAATATTGCATAAAATGTAGTGGGAAGTCGTAAAAAAAAATATAACTTTGCACAGTTTTACAGTTTTTTTTTTTCACTTGTGATCTTGATTCTCCAGGTCAGTATAAGGCCTCATGCACACGACCGTTGTGTGCATCCGTGGCCGTTGTGCCGTTTTCCATTTTTTTTCGCGGACCCATTGACTTTCAATGGGTCAGTGGAAAAATCGGAAAATGCACCGTTTTGCAGCCGAGGCCGTGATCCGTGTATCCTGTCCGTCCAAAAAATATGACCTGTCCTATTTTTTTGACGGACAACGGTTCACGGACCCATTCAAGTCAATGGGTCCGTGAAAGAACACGGATGCACACAAGATTGGCATCCGTGTCCGTGATCCGTGGCCGTAGGTTGCTTTCATACACACGGATCCGAAGATCCGTCTGCATAAAAGCTTTTTCTGATCTAAGTTTTCACTTCGTGAAAACTCATTTCCGACAGTATATTCTAACACAGAAGCGTTCCCATGGTGATGGGGACGCTTCTAGTTAGAATACACTGCAAACTTTGTACAAGACTGCCCCCTGCTGCCTGGCAGCACCCGATCTCTTACAGGGGGATATGATAGCACAATTAACCCCTTCAGGTGCGGCACCTAAAGGGGTTGTACTATCATATTCCCCTGTAAGAGATCAGGGCTGCCAGGCAGCAGGGGGCAGACCCCCCCCCTCCCCAGTTTGAATATCGTTGGTGGCACAGTGTGCCCCCACCATCGCCCCCCCTCCCTCCCTCTATTGTATTAAATCGTTGGTGGCACAGTGTGCCAACCACCATCGGCCCCCCTCCCTCCCTCTATTGTATTAAATTGTTGGTGGCACAGTGTGCCAACCACCATCGGCCCCCTCCCTCCCTCTATTGTATTAAATCGTTGGTGGCACAGTGTGCCAACCACCATCGCCCCCCCTCCCTCTATAGCAGTAACATTGGTGGCAGTGTGCGGTCTCAACAGTAGAAGATTCATACTTACCTGCTTGCTGCTGCGATGTCTGTGAACGGCCGGGAGCTCCTCCTACTGGTAAGTGACAGTTCTTTAGCAATGCGCCGCACAGACCTTTCACTTACCAGTAGGAGGAGCTCCCGGCCGGACACAGACATCGCAGCAGCAAGCAGGTAAGTATGAATCTTCTACTGTTGAGACCGCACACTGCCACCAATGTTACTGCTATAGAGGGAGGGGGGGCGATGGTGGTTGGCACACTGTGCCACCAACGATTTAATACAATAGAGGGAGGGAGGGGGGCCGATGGTGGTTGGCACACTGTGCCACCAACGATTTAATACAATAGAGGGAGGGAGGGGGGCCGATGGTGGTTGGCACACTGTGCCACCAACGATTTAATACAATAGAGGGAGGGAGGGGGGCCGATGGTGGTTGGCACACTGTGCCACCAACGATTTAATACAATAGAGGGAGGGAGGGGGGCCGATGGTGGTTGGCACACTGTGCCACCAACGATTTAATACAATAGAGGGAGGGAGGGGGGGCGATGGTGGGGGCACACTGTGCCACCAACGATATTCAAACTGGGGAGGGGGGGGCTGCCCCCTGCTGCCTGGCAGCCCTGATCTCTTACAGGGGAATATGATAGTACAATTAACCCCTTTAGGTGCCGCACCTAAAGGGGTTAATTGTGCTATCATATCCCCCAGTAAGAGATCGGGTGCTGCCAGGCAGCAGGGGGCAGTCTTGTACAAAGTTTGTAGTGTATTCTAACCTGAAGCGTCCCCATCACCATGGGAACGCCTCTGTGTTAGAATATACTGTCGGATCTGAGGTTCACGAAGTAGCTCATATCCGACAGTATATTCTAACATAGAGGTGTTCCCATGGTGATGGGGACGCTTCAAGTTAAAATATACCATCGGATTGGAGAAAACTCCAATCCGATGGTATAAAAGAACTCCAGACTTTACATTGAAAGTCAATGGGGACGGATCCGTTTGAAATGGCACCATATTGTGTCAACATCAAACGGATCCGTCCCCATTGACTTGCATTGTAATTCAGGACGGATCCGTTTGGCTCCGCACGGCCAGGCGGACACCAAAACGACTTTTTTTTCATGTCCGTGGATCCTCCAAAAATCAAGGAAGACCCACGGACGAAAAAACGGTCACGGATCACGGACCCACGGGCCCCGTTTTTGCGGACCGTGATAAAAAACTGTCGTGTGCATGAGGCCTAAATCTGGTGGATACCACATATGTATAGTTTTTCTTGCGTTTTGATACTGGAAAAAAAAATGTTTACTTTTTTTTTTCATTTTCGGACCCCTATAAGCTTTTTGTAGTTAACTAGCATTGGAGTCTATAATGATTTTACTAGTTTCCTATCGAGCCCAGCTACAGACAGGGGCTCTGTAGGAAGCACTGTGCAGCAGCCTCCTGTCATTCATTGTGACAGGGGCTGCCATACACAAGCTCCGGCTCCTCTGATCGCTACACAGGGGATCCGGAGCATTACCAGAAGCGCGTATTGGAAAAAAATGTAAATAAAAAAGTTCCTGATCTTGGAGGCAAAGGAGGAAATAATTTTTTTTAAATTAAGTATTAAAAGGGTTGTGTGATCTTAGACATTGGTGGCATGTTGCTACAAAATGCCACCAATGTCAGTTAGGTGCGGGTCCCACATCTGGGGCCCACACTTATCTCTATTTCTTAACGAAACACCAAAATTGAAAATAGCCAAGCGCACTGCTCAGGTCATATCTATGATTCAATGACTTTCCTACCCTCATCTTACATTTTCTACCTCTTGGGCTAATAGTATATTACAAAAGATTTTTTCTACCTTCTAGATTTCATTGCTTAGAGCAGTGCGTCTGCAGAACTTCAAGAGGAGAAGAGCATGTCAGTGAAGACTGCAGTCCAATGAGAAAGATTCCAACAAGGGTGAGTACGGCTGGCCAGTGCTATGGACCTGAGTGTCTCCTTCTCAGCCTCTACATCTTAGTATAATTAGAGCAGGAGAAGGATGGACTTCTATGGCATCCGGCACTGGCCGCCAAGCTACACTGAGTGGGACTTGGAATGTGCAGGGTGTTGGAGGAGGGCAGCAGAAGACTACTAAGAGAATCTCATTAAAGGCTTTGACTGTTATTTTTTCTATTCATGACCTATCCAGATCGGTGGGGGGAGGGGACGACTCCCGACACCCCCACAGATCAGCTGTTTGAAGAGAAGGCAGCACTCATACAAGCGCTGCCTTCTCCTCATTGTTAACCTGCTTACCAAGTGCAGTTAAGAGCAGTGTAATTGCAACTATGGAATCCCCCCCATTCACTTCTATGAGACATTACCCTATTACTCACTTGGACAGGAAGGATCTGTCCCATTGAAGTGAATGCAGTTGCAAGGGCAAACAGGCAAACAATGAGGAGAAGGCAGTGCTTATATGAGCGCTGCTTTCTCTTCAAACAGCTGATCGGCGGGGGGAGGCTGGTGTCGGACCCACGCTGTTCTGATATTGATGACCTATTTTGAGAATGGGTCATCAATAGGAAAAAAAGCTGAAAACCCCTTTAAGAAAATGATCTGTTTTTGTGAAACTGATAACCGATCCAGATAGGACATCAACATTAGAGCTCATGCACACAATAGAATTTTTCCCCATGTCCATTTTTTTTATTTTTATAGGCCTGTATGTATAACCATTCACTACAATGGGCCTGGCAAAATACATGGCTGTATGTCCGGAGTTCCTTGGACAACCGAGGAGGGAAGACGAGGGGAACACACAGCAGTTTTAACAGAGGCAGGGCAACACTCTCCAAGGCCTGGGACAGTTTCATGACACTCCGGCGTACTACTCGGGCAATATTGTTCCCAGCAGCGACCTGGGAATCCAAGATGCATCCAGACATCCTCCCCATGCTGTTCCCGAACCATTTCAGTGGTGTTTGCATCAATTTCTGACCTTTTCCTGTGAACCAGACACCCTCCCCTCTTCAAAGCAGGGGGTGCCTGGTTTAATGCTCGGGTTCTCCCATTGACTTCCATTGTGCTCTGGTGCTCTGTAGATCACCCGAGCATCCCAAAGTGTTCTACTCGAGCACCAGAGCACCCGAGCTCTACGGTGCTCAATCAACACTACTAAGTTCATTCAAGACCAGTTCAAGGATTCCTGAGTAATTTCTGGTCAGTTACTAAATCATTCTTCCAATGCAATGTGAACAGCAAGTAATGCTCTTATTTTTCATATTGATATGACTTTGTTTTGTCCACAGTTAAAATCAAATTTAATACTTTGAAAAAGATTGTGTATCCAGTATGAGCCATTATTAAAGCAATTATTATCTACATATGGGTCACAATTTCTAAAAACAACTTCATCATATTTTTTAAAGGTTGGGGAACATGGCAAATTGTTTTATAGTGAGATATGTATTATGCATTTATACATGTTAAATGGTCTACAAAGTAAGCACGCATATATCAAGCTTGTCCTGTTATACAAGCTTCTTCTCCGGTCAATGGAGATAAATTGAAAAGTATTGCTTGTTCATGACATAATAAGTTCCACAGCACAATGCTTTGTAATAAACTATAGCCTGGCTAAGAATAAAAATGCTCTGAAATGATTTTTCATGTGTTTTTTTATTTGTCAGCCAGTAGATGTACTTTGTATGAAGAATATAAACTATTCAATAATTAAGGCATTATTGCTTTTCCCATTTTGTCTGAAAACATGTTGCAGTAGATCACTAAATATCCACGTAAATATCCATGCATAATTGTAATGTTAAGGCTATACTATACATAGATATCTTATAGCGTGGCAGCTGTGATGGCAGCTGTCACTCAACAGTTGCTGTCCATAGGAATACATTGCGTTGTGTGAGAATTGCATGTGAATGTGACTTTCGTGAGATTTTCAGGTGATTGTTGAGCAACAACAAACCACCCTATGAGTATAGGGGCATTGAGAAGAGGTGTAATCAATGCATTTTCACTCGCACTTTTTATTGACTTATCAATGACACTGATACACATGGCTTACACCCAAGGGTCCTCAAAAAGCTAAGTTCAGTTATTTCTGTACCTCTGATATACTCCTGGTTATAGAATCTCTCACAAGTGACAAAAAGCTAATAGATTGGCATAAAAAAAATGTGGTGCACTGCCTATATTTCCAAGATAAATATAGATTCGTAAGCAGGGGCGGACTGGGAACTTAAAGTGGCCCTGGAAAAAATACTAAAAGTGGCCCTGTTTTGTAGTCGGTTGCCAACAATACCATATTGTGGCACATTATACCACCCCAACAGAGCCAAATACCACAGTCCATCACAAATTACTGTCAGCAGCACAAAATTCATCCACAAAAACTTCCACTGGCCGCCGTAAGGAAGACTCAGGTGGCCCCCTGGGCATCGGCCCCCCGGGAGATTTCCCTGTAAGGCCAATCCGCCCCTGCCTGTGAGTGTAATTTAGGAAGAATATTTGAGGGGTAGTATGATAGAAATTAACATATAAGACATCAGTATAGTATAGAAAAAATATAATCCAGCACCAGATTTTGGAATCATCAAACAGGTCACTGCACGGATTCAAGGTTGCAATAAGCAATTTGAAGGTGAAGAAGGAATACAGTGTGTTGTAAATAAAAATAAATCCTTTATTGTAACAAATTGCATTAAAAAAGCATGTCCCTGCTGTCATTTGATGTATTTTGACCAACAAGTGGTCTTAATCATAGCTTACAACACACTGGATTCCTTCTCCACCTTCAAATGACCAGTATGGCTCTGGGAAACACAGCAGTTGGAAAGCTTATTAAATGCAAAAAAAGAGATAACGACTATCTATTTTTAAAGAGGACTGCTATGTCCTCCGGTATCTCCGCTCACTAAGTTATGGTAGGCGGAGATTTCAGTCCCAAAGTTATGGTAGGCGGAGTCTGCCCTTGTTTTGCTGTAGCGCTGGCCAATCGCATTGCAGAGCTTACAGCCTGGGAGAAAATAACCTCCCAGGCGGTGAGCTCTGCGATTGGCCAGCCCTACAGCAGAACAAGGGCAGACTCCGCCTACCATAACTTTGGGACTGAAATCTCCGCCTACTATAACTTAGTGAGCGGAGATACCGGAGGGAATAGCAGGAGAACGGAGCGGCGCCCAGGGATAATAGTAAGTGCAGTGAGTTCCCCGGGCGCCGCTCTCCATGTCTGTATACTTAGTTCACAGTGTACAAATCGGTGAAAGGTCCTCTTTAACAAAGCTAGAACCAATTCTGTACCTCACAATGGTCCAAAGATCCCCCCATTCATTGTTCCAAATGCTCAGCTGAACGTATTCAAGCTGGCAACTTGAAATACAATAACTAGTATAGTTGTGTGTTGCATAAATGTTCAAACTTAATAACCAGTATAGATTTGTGATATAGAAAGACTGAAACACCATAACCGGTGTTTGTGATACATAAAGGTTAACAAGCTAATTAAATTTAAAAAAACAAAAAAAAAGCTCTGTGTCCTTTCTCAGGGGGTATGTGCTTTCTGCTGTAGCTCTCTCACTTCAGCAGTAGGGGTGGTGGCAGTTGAAAGATGGAACTGAGTATGTGTGACCACCTCAGCAGTGTTACTAAGGTGGGCAGAGAAATAAGGAATAAGAGAAATAAGAACAAACAGTATGTGGAATTATACAGATAGATTTTATTGAATAACTCATTAGCAATACATCATTTTTATTACATGTAATTACAAAATAATTTAAACTCAGGTGCTGGTTTAAAAAATGTATAATATGTGTTGTGGGACAACCCCTTTAAAGGAGTCTTCTCCTTTATTGCTCCTAGCTTTTTTTCTGGGGTCACATGACCATGTCCATACAGCTCTTATTTCCTGTGATGTTATGTCCATGGGTGTGTCAGTGATAGGGAAGTGTCTATATAGCTAGCTGGTGGGAGGAGCTATAAATCAGCTTGGTGGTGTTAGGGGCGGTGCTGGAGCTGTGGTAGAGAAAAAAGAAGTGCATCATGGGTTTGGTTGGATACAGAAATAGGAAGTGCAGCATACAGGATGGAAACCAGAGTGATTGGTTCATATGCTGAAAACAGGTCAGGAGAATCCAAACTGAAAAAAAAAGCATTGGTAAGACAAACATGAGGTATACAACTATATGAGCAAATCTGTTAAAGGAAAAAAAAAAACATAGTAATCCGATAAACCCCTTTAAAGAAGTTTTACAAGAGTAATATATTGATGACCTATGCACAGCTTTAGTGCAAAGTATGCTTTCATCTGTTTAAATAGGCCCTACTCTGCTGGCCGACACACAACCTCTCCCTGAGTAGGGTAGGCTAGACTGACTGCCACTAACTAACTCCTCCCTCTCTAGAGAGGGCTAGAATGGAACTGGAAGGTTCCTCTTCAGGGAAACTAGCTCTGCACAGATTGCCGCCACCTGCTGGTAAACCAGGCACATTACACTTAAACATTTGGTTATGAGAAAATACATATACACATTGCAGGATATGGCAATAAATATATATATGATGACACAGGATGGGGGTCCAAAAGAGGTGGTAAAACCACTCTGGGGTATTACAAACCCCTCTAAGGTTTATTGGTTTAGAATTTGCTAGAAGATTTCTGTGCCTGGGAGAGCTAAAGAAGGGGGATTCTTTTGTATAACCAGGTGACAGAGAAGATGCAGCGCTATAGTGGCCAATATGACTGACAGGTGTAGCTGTCATCCCAGAAACCGAGGAAAGGGGAAGTCTGGATAATAAGCAACTACATTTACAAGAGAAAGACTGTGTGCAGCTATTGTATATAGGGTTTCAGCAACTCGGTCAAGTCTTCGTTTCTGGCTGGAAGAAGCTTAATCTTAGCTGATATTGTTTGCAAACAGTCGTACAAGAACATGAATTGTTATGCTTTCAGCTTCCTCCTAATCAGTCCACTCAAGAACATGCACAGCAATGAATTGTATTTACAATCACTTGACTAGTCTATTGAACACACTTCTTTCCACCATCATTGATATGACAGATGTGAGAAAACAAAGCTAAAAAATGAGGATAAACGTGCTGATTTCACTTCTGAAGATGTTAAAGAGTTGGCTCACAAACCATATTTGTCACCTAACCACAGATTGGATCCTCCAATCATGAGATTAGAAGTGAATGGAAGGATGGTTTCACGTAGGTACCCTACTCAGATAGGGGACACGGACACCCCTGTTCTTGTGATCGGTGTGGTCCCAGCAGTTGGATCCTCATACATTTATTGCTTATCCTATGCATGTAGACCAACCCTTTAAGTTTAGATAGCCACTATGTTGCTCTGACAGATCTTCTAATCAAGTGACTCCTGCTGTGGTAAGAACTGGTGCTTTATGTTTCAGAAAAGCTTGTGAAATGTACATAAAACAAAGACAAGGAATTTATCATGTTGATAATATTTGAAGTCCGTTTTCCTTGTGTTTATCAAATAGAAATAGAAAATGGTTGATAAATTTGGAGCATTTTTAAACCTAAAATTTCTGTCTAGAAATGCTACCCCATTTTTTATATATTTTGTTTGTTTTTTACACACCTTTCCTACTTACTGGAGTGAGATTGCAACTTTTTTTGTGACTTTTTAAAACATCTGCTGTGAAAGAAATCTGGAGTGAAACGAATGAACATAAATAACCATGCCCTCTTCCAACTCACTTTTCAAAAATGGAGTGAGGTATAAAAATACAAAAAGTCACAATTCTTTTGCATATATAAGCCAGAAATGTCCCAAAAGCCCTATATTGAGACTTTTTAAGACCACAATTCTGTAGTGCAGGGCTTCATAATTTTGCCCTTCTTTATAGACCTTAGTTAGTACTCATGCACATGGCAGGGTCAAGTACACAGAGTCTGATCTTCAAGTGCAAGAGCCCAAATTTCACAGAATATTTGCATACTTGACAACTTTCAGTAGACTGCCAGTATGCAAGGTAACAAATGCAAGTAAGGGTACTTTCACACTTGCATTGTTTGATTCGGGCATGCAGTTCCGTTGCCTAAACTGTCTGATCAGACAAAATGTATGCAAACGCATGTCATTTTTTCTGATTGATGGCATTTTTCAGACTGATCAGGATCCGGTATTGCAAATGCATTGCAATACCGGATCCGTTTTTCCGGTGTCATCAGGCAAAACTGATCCGGTATATATTTGTTTCTCATTTTTAAAGGTCTGCGCATCCGGAATTCCGGTATTTTGAATGCTGGATCCGGCACTAATACATTCCTATGGAATTCAGGCAAGTCTTCAGTTTTTTTCGCTGGAGATAAAACTATAGCATGCTACGGTTTTCTCTTTTACCTGATCAGTCAAAATGACTGAACTGAAGACATCCTGATGCATCCTGTACGGATTACTCTCCATTCAGAATGCATGGGGATATGTCTAATCAGTTCTTTTCCGGTATAGAGCCCCTGTGACGGAACTCTATGGCGGAAAAGAAAAACGCTAATGTGAAAGTAGCCTAATACATTTCAACAGACAGCCATCATAAGCCATGAAAAGTAAAAAAAAAAAAAAGAATCATACAGATCTGCACAGTTTCTTCAATCTTCACGAGATTGTAAAGAAAGAAATCATTGATGTGAGAAGTCCACACCTGAGTATGGCATTCCTTATCATACAGGTTTCCTATGGCATCTTCACAGTGTCTGTATGTGTGCCAGTGTTGCCAACCAGCAATTTTCTATTCTCTGGGCATCTTATCCAAAATCACAGACAGCCAACATTTTTATGGATAAATTGGAAAACCATAATGAATGAGAAAGGTTATAAGTAATACATGTCTATGGCTCAATAAACTGATACAACCTCATTACCAGCATTTAGTATAAACACTAAAACTACAATTGCAGAAACTTGATTAAGTACCACCCAACTCAAAAGATAGCGCATACATTTTTTTTCATGGACACTGTGTTTTCAATAGACAGAGAGGAGAAAGCCTCTGCAGACACTTCTTCCTGGAGAGCAAAAGGATCAGGCGTTGAATTTCAATGTGCCCAATACTTCTCTCCAAGGACAGAGAGCTCCTCATACACATTTAGGCTAGGTTCACATTTGCACTATGAACTCCGGCAGTCTGTTCCGGCGGAGGAACATACTGCCAGAGTTCACCATATCTGGCATAGCCGGGTACCACCGTGCACCGCCGTAATGGTATCTGGGGGTAATTCAGCCACTTTCCAGCATATATGGCAACTTTTGGCTGGACAAAAAATGTTGGGTGTAGCATTTTTTGTCCGGCTGAAAGCCGGCATGTATGCCGGATACAGTGACTGGATTACAGTGCTGGAGTTCACAATGCAGATGTGAACCAGGCTTTAATTTGTTGGCTGATCCCACCAAAATTGGCCAACACATTGACAGTAGATCTGTCAAGAACACTGCATCACTCAGCTGCTCAACTTGTAGACACCAAGCACAATTTGGCAGTGGTCATTACAGAATATGTATTTTTTTCATCAGTTGTTCTTCTTTCACTACAGTATGTAACAATGCATAAGAATTTTGTATATGTTATGCTCAGCTAATGAACAACCCCTTTAAAGCCTTACACTGCCTTTTAAATAGCTTATGAAACCTACTGTTAGACACTCTCCTGTTTCGTGGTCCACTGGGGCCACCAGGACTTCTCGTGGGGCTCGGCCTGCGGGGGACCCCATTGGAGTAACGGGACAGGTCACGCATGTGCCTGCAGAATCTCCTTTGCAGGCAGAAGGTGAAGCGTGGCCAGGGTGCATATGCAGCATTACCATAAAGTGGCCTGGGAGAACTGTGGCTGCGATGTGGTGGTCCAGCCAGCCTGGCACGCACACGATTTCAGCCAGTCAAGGATCCACCACCTCAGCCGAAGGGAGCTGTCTGTCCTTCCCATCATCTGCTGGTCCTGATGCTCCTGCTTTTCCTGCTTCTCCTCCTACTCCTCGTCAGTCATTCCGTCTTTTACGGCCCACTGGCTGAATGTGGTTCCTGCACAGCCACACCAGCAACTTGGCCAGGTGACGCCGCTTCCGCCTCCACATTCTCACGCCATTGGTCCTGCGACAATGTCCGCCTCTGCCTCCTCATCCTCCACCGTGTCCTCATCCTCCACTGCAGGAACAATTCCCAGTGCCCCTACAGCATACCACATGTGCAGGGCACGGCGGTGTCATGCTGTTTTGCCTGGGCGAACGGAGTCACACAAGGGAGGGACTGCTCTGTGTCCTTCATCAAGAAATCAAATCCTGGCTTTCTCCTCAACTATTCAAAATCAGAACCATGGGGACTGACAACGGGAAGAACATGGTGTCAGCGCTTCATCAAGGAGGGCTGAGCCATACGCCCTGCATGGCACACGTGTTTAATCTGGTTGTCAAGCGGTTCCTGAAGTCTTCCTCCCATCTGCAAGACATCCAAAAAATGGCCAGGAAATTGTGCATGCACTTCAGCCACTCATACACCACAACGCACACCCTCCTTGAGCTGCAGCAGCAGAACAGCATCTCCCAACATAGGCTGATATGTGAAGTTTCCACCCGTTGGAATTTCACCCTCCATATGTTGGACCGATTATACGAACAGAGAAAGGTCATAAACAATTGCTTGATGATCCAAGCGGACAGGAATACTCCCCTGTGCAACTTCGATGTCAGCCAGTGGCAGCTCATGCGTGACACCTGCCGTTTGCGCAGGTCCTTTGATGAGACCACTTCATTTGTCAGTCACCAGGACTACGGGATGAACAATGTCATTCCACTGCTTCATGTCCTGGAACAGATGCTGGTAAATTTGGCTGGTCAGGGACTGGGGACAAGGCGCCTAGATCTCACGGCCAGATGAGCCCTATGGGGGCTGAACTGGCGGAGGATGAGGAGGACATTGGAGCACAAGCAATGTGTAGCGAAATGGGTGGTTTTTATACACAGGTGACAGGAAAGTAAGAGCAGGACCAGCCAGAGGAGCTACAGTGCGATGAGGAAGATGAGGCAGAGGACCCTGACACACCATGGCAGTATGCAGTGGAGATGGAGACAGGGAGACCCTCCGAGTCACTTGCACAAATGGCCTGATGCACTCTCACTTGCTTGCGTAGTGACAGCCGAATTGTCACTGTTCGGCAGAGGGATGACTTCTGACTCTCCACCTTGTTGGACTACCGGTCCAAATTCGGGGCCTTTTTTTACACCCGCTGAGAGGGAGGACAAACTGAACTACTATAGAGACATCCTGTGTAGTTAGTTGGCTGCTGCCTATCTGCGCCATTGTCCATCCTCTCACAGGTCTGACCGAGGGGCCCTCTGCGCTCATGTTCCTCTGCGACGGCTGCTGTGGTAGGGTGGGGGGTAGGAGCAGTTCCAGCTCCTTCAGCAGCAACTTAAGTCTAGAGTCGCTGATGAGCAGCTTTCTTCACCCTAGTGAAGAAACTACTCACCAGCAGCAGCAGCAGCTAGACCTGGAGCAGGACCTGAACCAGCAAGTGGTGTCAATTTTGGAGAGCACCCTGCCACCTCACATTGAAGATCCGCTGAACTACTGGGCAGCCATACTGGATTTGTGGCCGCAACTGGCAGAGCTTGCCCTGGAAAAGCTGTCCTGCCCAGCCAGTAGTGTGGCATCAGAGCCGGTGTTTAGTGCAGCCGGGGCCATAGTTACTCCAAGAAGAACTCGTCTGACCCAAAATGTGGAGAGACTGACCTTTGTCAAGATGAATCAGGCGTGGATCAGCCAGGATTTCTACCCACCAATGCCACACATCTGATGTCAAGTGCTCCTTCTTTCACCCACCATCTTCAGCTGGTACTATTATTGCCACCCACCTCCCCACTCTGTCAGCGGGTCACTTTGTGGTCTCCTGATGCTGCTGCCACCTCCACACTATGTCACCTTGCCACTCTGTGGTCTCCTGATCCTGATGCCACCTCCAAACTATGTCACCTTGCCACTCTGTGGCCTCCTGATGCTGCTGGTGCCTCCACACTGTCATTGTGCCACTCTGTGGTCTCCTCATGCTGCTGCTACCTCCACATTTTCATTGTGCCACCCTGTAGCCTCCTCCTGATGCTGCTGCCACCGCCATCTCCACCATCTGTCATTGTGCTACTCTATGGCCTCCTGATGCTGCTCCCACCTCCACACTGTCATTGTGCCACCCTGTGGCCTCCTCCTTATGTTGCTGTTGCCGCCACCTCCACACTCTGTCATTGTGCCACTCTGTGGCCTCCTGATGCTGCCACCACCTTCACACTGTCATTATACTACTCTGTGGCCTCCTCCTGATGCTGCTGCTGGCGCCATTTCCACACTCTGTCATTGTGCCACTCCGTAGCCTCCTGATGCTGCTGCCACCTCCACACTGTCATTGTGCCACCCTGTGGCCTCTTCCCTATGCTGGTGTTGCTGCCACCTCCACACTCTGTAATTGTGCCACTCTGTGGCCTTCTCCTGATGCTGCGGCTGCCATCATTTCCATACTCACCACCTCACCACTATGTCATACGGCCACTTTGTGGACTTCTCATGCTGTTCCCACACTCGCCACTTCATGACTGGGCCACTATTTTGCTTTTCGACCTAGCTGACATCATCATTTATTTGACCCTTCTTCTGATCTGTCAGAAGGAAGGAAAAATGATATGCACAAGGCATCCTGTCTATGTAACAGCTGTAAGACCTGCATGACATGGTCCCTATTTTGCTTCAGAATCGGCTTATCATTTGGTAGCCAAAAGCAGGAGTGGGTACAAAACACAGAAGACATGCAAATATTCCATTCACGTGTCATCTCTGTTTTGTATCCACTCCTGTTTTTTTGGGCTTTAGCAATACTGATAGAATACTGACCAAATGCTGACTTAGTGAAGGCAGATGCTCCACAGACAGGATCTGTTTTTTGGGGGTTATTGTTCTGACGGATCAGAGGATGGGCAAAATAATCAGTGACGTCAACACAAACTTACTGCTGACACCCTCTCCACTCTGTCAGGGGGTGCTCTACTTGTATAAGAGTTTAATAGAACTGGTTCTGTAGACATCTATGTGGAATCAGCTGCCGACAGTGTAAAAGGAGTGTGCTTCTTATTAACATTAACATGGACCTGTAAGGCTGAGTTCACACTTGAGTTATTTGGTCAGGTTTTAGCCCCGTAACTGCCCAAATAAGTGAAGTGTGCAGTGATTCTAAGAGTGACGCCTGTCATCTGCATATCATACTCACTCACAGTATTGTGTCCCTACCACAGCAGACTTCCTATGCATGTTACTGCAAGGCACAATGTTCTACACCACCATAAAGACTCTCTGCAGCCAGGAAATAGCTGTTTTTTAATGCGATTTTCCACAAATGAATTCAGATCGAACTAAATTTTTTCGAAAAATTCGGCAAACTGGCCGAATTAAATTTTTCTGAAATTCGCTCATCTCTAATGGAGATATCAAAGGAAAAATCCCACAATTTAGTAAAAAAATAACAAATCAAAAAGTTGAGTCCATTGGGATATCTTGTGTCCAACTTTAGTATCCAAAATGCCTACCGTTAGAGCAGCTTTTTCTTCCAGCCCCCACCCTGTAAAGAACATTTAACCCATTCTAGAGCAAAGAATCTAAAATGTTCACTAGAGCTATCATATTAGTCAATGAAGTGCCTGGCTTCTCATTAAGCGGTACCAGATTTTTTATGCAAGATATCTGTTCAGATATACATTTTTCGAGTTTTCTAGTAGTACAACCTGCATAATATATATATATATATATATATATATATATATAGATCACATTTGACACAAAAATATTGGAATAGGAAAATTATAAGTTTTTTTTTTGTAATAGATGTACAAATGCGCTCACAATTTGTATCTCCCAAACAATCCAGATCTCCCAGCCTCCAGGGTGTTCAGCGGTAAAATGGCAGCTAAATAATAGCAAACAGCAGAAGCACCTCGCTATACTGCCATTTATATTTAAGGAGGAAATAAAGGAAAAATATTTCATGGAATGGTGATCGCCACTGTACATTTCTCTTCTGCTGCTTTGCTAGGGTTTTTGTGCCTTGGCTGTTTGCTATTAATATTATGTGTTTTACTTATTTTTGTAATTTGTAACAGATCTTCATTATACGCAATAAAAATAAATAAATAATCAGATTACTAAAATGACATTGACTAGATGGGATATATATAATTCTTGGTATAGATTCTATAACATCGGTCCAGATAGGAGTAAAAAGATTTCTGTCTGGAGGCAATAATCTAACATTATTATGTGATAGACACTCCTATCCTACATGTCAACGCTTCTTCGAAATGCACGGCTGGAAGACGACCCGGAAACTGAGGGTTTTCTTTCTCTGGATCTCACTGTATCATGTCAGGCTGATGTAGAACAGATCCCACTCTCTTCCCTCACTGTTTGCTTTTTCACCAATTATTGCCCCAGTACTGCACTTTTGTTGATACAGAAATCCAAAAAAGTGGTAATGTTCATTTATCAGGGGGCTAAGCCATGGACTCCCACTGCATGAAAAATATATACACAAAGCAAAGGTCTCAGACAAGCCCCTCCATTTGTTTCTAAAATACAGTATTAAAAGTGACGCATTGTTGAAGATAAAACTGAGGATAAAGCTGCCTGTCTCCATTGCACGTCTGTGAAAGCATTAATGACATTCCTAATCACTGTTAAGCTTATCTTTCAATTTATCCCACTACCTGAAAGCACAACCTCATAGATAATCAGATAAATAGTCTGATTTCTCTTCTAGGACCAGGTCACTTCAGGCTTCAGCTTGGGATACTAGTCACATAAATTACCACACAATTAAAAGGCTTAAAATATTAACCCTCTCACCTCAAGGTCAACCTTGTATACCGCTGCATCATATTAGTACTATTTGTACTATGAATACTATTACAACTGCTACTATCACTGCTAAAGGCGGCGGTAGGGTTGGTTATACATTATCTTTGATATGCAGGTTTTCTGTGGGCAGTCAGAGGAGACTAAACATATACCTAGTAGTAACAAAATATATGTTTATTAGATTATATACTATATATTATGCTATATTATAGTATATAGTTATAGTGATAGTACAATACAAAAAGAAAAGCCAAATCACAGCCCTAAATTAGTCAAATGATAGTATTTTAAATGATTTTGATCACAAGACTTGCTGTCATGGGACACATATTGTCGTATAGCCCCAAACTAAATCTAAATGGGTCCGTTTCTGCATCATGTACATGGATTTCAACAAGATCTATTAAGCTGCAGGAATTTCTGCAATAAATTTGCCATGTGTAAAGAGTCCAATCCCGAACAGTCCAGAATGTAATGGGGCTAAAATGTAGACAGTATAAACTTATAGGGTATCCTGAGGGTAATATTTGAAGTCAGTTTTGCTTTGACTCCGTGTTGGTGTAATTTGTGTCCGATTTATGAAATGTCACACTTGAATGGGTCCGCGATCCGTCCGTTCCGCAAAAAGATAAAGCAAGTGTTATCTTTTTGAGATGCGGAGGCACGGAACCCCAGGAAGCACGTGGGGTTCCGTTCCATGCTTCCGTTCTGTTCCGCACCGCATCTCCGGATTTGCGGACCCATTGAAGTGAATGAGTCCGCATCCGTGATGCGGAATGCACAAGGGTGGTACCCCCTGTATTGCGGACCCGCCTTATGCGTGCCGCAATACGGCAACTGAGGGGCAACGGTCGTGTGAACGAGCCCGAAGTTTGATCAATTTTCTGCATCATAAAATATACCATTTGTCTAGAGATGCTAATGCTACTTTAGATGTTGTATGCTACCCCTCCCCATCTCTTACTAAAGTAAGTTTGTAACATTTTTGGCGATATTTTAAAAAAAGTCGCAATTGTTTTTTTTTTCCATCTAAAAAAAATAGATGTCAGATGGAAATGGCTCAAATGGTTGATAAATGTGCATAACGGATGTTTAAAACACAGGATCCGTTTTTTGGGGGGCTTTGTTCTTCTGACGGATGATCTAGGTTCGGATGCAATGTGTTCAGTGCATTTTTAAAAAATCCAGCAGATTTGCAAAAATTATGTGGAACAAAAGTTTTTCCAATTTTTCTGCCAAAATTCTGACATAAATAGCATGATAAATTACCCTCCTACACAGTCTAAAGATCTTAGGCTGGATGATAAATGTGATGCAGCACAGTTTTGTCTATCTTTACACCAACTATTGTTCTTACTTTGGGCCCAAATCTTGGTGCTGGTTGTTGTATTAAGCCATGTTCTGTTAAAGGGAATCTGTCACCAGACACATAGCTGTGGTTCACCTGATTAAGGCTACTTTCACACTTGCGTTCAGAGCAGACGATGGGATCCGTTCAGAACTGCATTATATTGTAGAAAAAATTCTAAGTGTGAAAGTAGCTTCAGACGGATCCGCTCATATAATGCAGACGGAGGCTCCGTTCAGTAAGGATCCGTCTGCATTATATTGTAGAAAAAATTCTAAGTGTGAAAGTAGCTTCAGACGGATCCGTCCAGACTTTACATTGAAAGTCAATGGGGGACGGATCCGTTTGAAAATTGAGCCATATTGTGTCAACTTCAAACGGATCCGTCCCCATTGACTTACATTGTAAGTCTGGACGGATCCGCACGCCTCCGCACGGCCAGGCAAGCAGCGTTCAGGTGTCCGCCTGCTGAGCGGAGCGGAGGCCAAACGGTGCCAGACTGATGCATTCTGAATGGATCCGCATCCACTCAGAATGCATTGGGGCTGGACGGATGCGTTCGGGGCCACTTGTGAGAGCCTTTAAACGGAACTCACAAGCGGAGCCCCGAACGCTAGTGTGAAAGTAGCCTAAAGTGCTGTTTTTGTTTTGTTCATCTGAGGCTCCATCCCTGAGTTATACTTTTTCTAATTATACAAATTAGGCCTTTGGTGCAATGAGGGCACCACCCTTGCTCTTGTTGCCTCCACGATCTGCTCCTTTCTGTGGCCAGCCCTTCCTGGCTGCTTTGACATTGACTGGCACTGTGAATCAAAGTAAGGAAGGATGAGCTGACCACAGAAAAAGTGGAGCTTGGCTACAACAAGAGCAACAGTGATGCTGTCATTGCACCAAATGCCTAATTTGCATAATAAGAAAAAGTATCGTAACTCGGGAACTGAGTCTCAGATCAACGGAAGAAAAACAACATTTTAATCAGGTGAACCACAGCTATGTGTCTGTGTGAACAGTTAGATAGGGAGGTCGCTGGTAACAGATTTTCTTTAATCCAAGCACCTTATTGTGCTGGAAAATAGAAACAGATAAGCTAAAAGCAGTGGATTATTCTTTTTGATGCATAATTTCATAAAAAGCTTTTAAAGATTTTGCACCAAACACGCACAAAAGTTTGATTTTACACCAAATCCTCGGGACAAGCACATTCAGCAATATTTTCAATATTAATGGCAGGAAGATGTCTTCTTCTTTCTAAGGCCTCTTTCACAGAATATTATTCTGTTTACGGGCCGTTTTTTACGTTCTGTATACAGAATTATTCATTTCAATTGTTCTGCAAAAAAAACGGAATGTACTCCGCATGCATTCTGTTTCCGTATTTCCATTTTTCCGTTCTGTCGAAAGATAGAACATGTCCTATTATTGCCCGCAAATTACGTTCCATGGCTCCATTCAAGTCAATGGGTCCGCAAAAAAAAAACGGAACACATACGGAAATGCATCCATATGTCTTCCGTATCTGTTCCGTTTTTTGTGAAACCATCTATTGAAAATTTTATGCACAGCCCAATTTTTTTCTATGTAATTACTGTATACTGTATATGGCATACGGCAAAACGGAACAGAAACAGTCGTGTAAAAGAGGCCTAAGATGCTTCATAAAGGCTCCTTACTTAGGACAAACAGAATTCACATGAAGAAATTGCTGCAGACATTTCTGCCACTCTCATATTCATTTGAGTGGAGCTTGTAGAAAACCAAGTTCATGCTGCAGAAACATCCCCTTTTCAGATTTATGGGATGGATTTTAGCCTCAGACATTTCTGCAACACATCTGTCTGGTGTGAATATACATCTAGCAGGCTGAAACATCATCTCTGGAAAGTGTAGAGCTAGATAGATAGATAGATAGATAGATAGATAGATAGATAGATAGATAGACAGACAGACATGAGATAGATAGGTAGATATGAGATAGATAGATAGATAGATAGATAGGTAGGTAGATATGAGAGAGATAGATAGATAGATAGATAGATAGATAGATATTAGATAGAAGTAGATATGAGATAGATAGATAGATAGATAGATAGATAAAAGATAGATATTAGATAAATAGATAGATATTAGATAGAAGTAGATATGAGATAGATAGAAAGACTGATATTAGATAGTAGATAGATAGATAGATAGATAGATAGATAGATAGATAGATATCAGATAGATAGATATATGATATTAGATAGATACTGTAGATAGATAGATGTTAGACAGATATTAGATAGATGAAACATAGATATTAGATAGATAGATATGAGATAGATAGATAGATAGATAGATAGACAGACAGTGAATAGATACCTAGCCATGAACAGATAGATGTGATGTGAAGGATTAGCACCTCCATAGGCTGCAGTATATATAAGCGGGAGATGACATGTCCTGTGTGCAGTTGCTGAGTATCAGACATACATATGATGTATTTCCACAGTGATGCAGTGGATTACTAGAAGGATGGGATCTGTGTCACCGCAGTTTACAATGACTGGAGAAATGCAGTGATGTATTGCAGTCCACTACACTTCTGTACAGCTCCACCATAATAAAATGGCAGCCACATTTACTACACATTCTGGGGTCTTTATGTCAGGAACTATAGGGGTTAATAATTACCTGATGCCGTCCACCATACCAGGTGCTGCTGCTGCTTTACCGGAATACCAGGATGCCTGCACAGGGGTTTTACAAGACAGGACATCAGGTCCATGCATTGAACATTGTGTATATGATGTATAATTTTATTTGATGTTGGAATGGGAAATATAACTGATGTGGTAATGGAATAACTTTGCGCCATTGCTATACAAACTGCGCAAATATGTCAGGGCAATGAGACAGATAAGCGGCAGACCTGTAGGATGGGAAGGACAACTCTGGATCCTATTCTTCCATACCAGGTCTGCATCCTCTTAGTTCAATTAGAAAAACTTCATTTAACAGAATTGTCCTTCAGGGAACTGGAGTTATGATCCGTCAATCACATGTAGATTTAACAAAGTTGAGGAGGCTGACCTAAATCCCCGATTATTTTAACAACATATTCATTGAAAAATGAACATATTAATTACCTGCATAAATATCTATACAAATATATATATATATATATATATATATATATATATATATACAGAACAGTGCATAATGCAAGTTACTAAATTACTAAACTCGCCATGCTACATACAGACAATAGTGAAAAGAGTAAAAGAAAATATAAAAGGGTCATATATATTTTATAGTATATTTGTGTATAATAAAAACAATATAATACCATGCTATATAACAGATATAACAAACATGAGAAATGAAATAACAATAATAAGATGCATAGCGCCGCATAGAGCACACAATGTATGAGTAAGATATCGACACATAATACACAATACATGATACTGAAAAAACAAGCGCATGTCATAATACAGAGTACTGCCGTGCATAGCAAACAGTACTAGAAATATTAAACACTATATACATTTATAAAAAAAATATATATAAATAATTATCCAATACAAAAAAAAATCCTGATATTGCATACTAGCCGTAAGCATAAATCAGCCACCACTGTATAATAACTTATAAAGAATATAATAACCCAGACAGAGGAGGTCCAGCTCAGCCCAGCAGTAACACTGGTAGGTGGTATAATGGCTGCATTTGCCCATTAAATAGCCATATTTCAGGCGTCTGTCCACACTCATCTATTAAAGTGTCAGACTTAGCTATGACAGGGAACCTGATTCACTAACAAATACTACAGGGCATTATCATCCATTTTCCACAAGAATTTTAATTGAAACGGATGTTACCACTTTACTGGATGCTCAGGCTGAGATAATAAACCTGCGGCCACCAAGTATAGTAGTAGCCACATCACTGGCCAACATACATGGACAACTGTAGTCACCACCATGTATTGCTGGAGATAATACATATTTTTGAATCTATCTAATATATATATATATATATATATATATAACCAACTTCTATCTATCCTTCTATCTCCTGTCCTGCCCTCCTATCTCTATCTATCGGCCTTTCTACCCACCCATAATTATAATTATCTAAACCATATTAACACATGCCTGTCCTATGCTCATTAATACATAAATAACTTCTATTTATTCACAAAACATATTGCCAGACAAGCCCAGAACTGTAAGTGATGACCTAGTCCTGGCGTGTACCTACCACAGGTACTATCTACTACTGGTTCCTGTGAGCTTCTTGACACTGGAAATAAGCATCACTCATATATTATTATTATTATTATTATTATTATTATTATTATTATTATCCACATCATCTCAACAAATGCCTGTCCTCTGCTCATTAACTTATAGCATGATTTTATACCTGAATAATAATAATTATGTACATTTCATTTACAAAGATATTACCAAACAAAACCAGAACTGGAAGTGTTAATATAGTCTTGGAGTATACCTACCACAGCTACTACCAAATACTAGTGCCTATGAGTTTCTTAACAGTGGAAATAACCATTGCTGTGTCACATTAAAATAATATGGGATACTTCAGGTACTATAGATTGATGTAATCCAATATGATGGAGACGATGGCTATTTAAACATTCAGATTTATTTGTGCTATATCATTTTATAGCACACTACTATATTACTACTACATAAGTAGTCCCATAGTAGTATAGTAGTAGTAAGCATCATAATAAACAATAATAACTCATTTTGTATTACATCTCTCTCTCTCTCTCTCTCTCTCTCTCTCTCTCCCTCTCTCTCTTTCTCTTTCTCTCTATATATATATACACACACCTAAAGAGAACGGTTTCAAGCATAAACAAAGTACTTTTTAGTTCATACCGATATTAATAACAAAAATAATAATAGTAATAGATATAGGCCTGGAATCTGAATAATAAAATCCAGTTAAAATTGAAGCTAATTAGCTGTACATTCATCAATGGATATAGGAACGATGTCTTAAAGTGAAGATAAACCAAGAGCAGCATGGACATCAGAACTACTGAGAAGGATACAAGATGCACTTCTGTAGAAAAGTAACTTTAATGGAGATATATGTCAGCCCCTTTAAAAGTAGTGGATGTGTTTTGCTGGATGCCTATATTAGGTGAGCTATATGTGAGGGACGTTGCGTCACCGGGACGGGTCTGACCAATGAGAGGCTGCAGAAGACCGCTCTGGCCCCGCCTCCTTCTCCCTCCTTATGGAGAGTAATGCCCCAGCCTGGCCAGCACTTACTAGGTGAGGACTTCTGCTTGGAATGAGTTGCTTCTAGGATAATAGGATCCAGTTTCGCCCCTCTCTCGTTCTTAGGTCTGGGGAGGGTACATGAGTCTGTATTTGGTGTTGGTGTTGGTGCCATGATGTTTGCCAGCCCTATGACTTCTACTCCATTTTCTGTCAAAGACATTCTGAACTTAGAGCAACATCAGAGTGGCCTCTCTACCATGGACATCTCCCCCAGGCTGGACACCTCTTCATGTATGCTCTCCAGCTTCAAACAAGAGTCTTATCCGGGGACCCCTTGCCTTTCTGAGCTCACAGAGGATATGTCTCAGAGGGACAACAACAAGGGGTCTTCTCCATTCCCTGGATCCTTCTTTGTCAAAAACTACATGGAAATGGACTCCTCTAAAGAGCACAAAGAAGACAAGAAAGGTAAAGAGGGGAACCTGATATTGTGTGGTTAGTGGGAGGGTGGGCTGATGCCACCTGATCGATGATTGAAGTCTAGTAAAAACCTACTGCCTAGTAACAATTAGTGAATTGGGAGTGCTTGTAATAACGCCATAATTCTACCGGAAATACAATCTGGATATATCTAGCTATATACTAGTAACCCGGATTTATAACTAGAAGATCTCATCTGTAGCTCCGTATAGACTTGTGTACAGTATGTGCTGAGTCGCCATAAAAATGTGCATGTATGTATTGTATATCACTGTTATATGACGCCAATAATAACACCAATACACTACTGCATAATGATATAGATGTAAGTTATGTTACTACTACTACTAAATTATTTTAATAATATAAATAGATATTATTGCTGCACTAATTCTAATCATATAAATAAATATTGCTACTACAATTCAAATTATATAGATATTACTACTTCTGATCATATAAATATTACCACAACACTTGTAATAATATACAAAGATATTACTACTACAATAATTCTAATAATATACAAAGATATTATTGCTACAATAAGTCTAATAATATAAATATTACTACTACAATAATTCTAATAATATACTTATATATTACTGCTACACTAATTTCAATATAAATATTACTACTATAATAATTATATATATATATATATATATATATATATTACTACTACAACAATAATAATCATAGTAATATACATAATATACATAGACCTCACTGCTATAATTCTAATTTTATGTATATGTATATATATATATATATATATATATATATATATATATATATAGACTATTACAATAATCTTGTAGGCAGAGTTCTGCTGCCAATATTATTGTTGCTTTGTTAATATAATAGTTATTGTAGTAATAATAATGATATCCCAAAACATTTCTAAGCATCAAGTACACAGGAAACATTACTTCAACTGCTACCATTAGGACTATAATATAATTATCAACTGAATGCAAAAACAGCAGAAATCTACACAAGTGTTTCTGTACTTATGTAATAAGTACAGATAAGTGAATCACACTTAAACACACTCTACAAAATTGTGAGTCACTCTGCCAGTCTTGAACCTCTCATATCAATTCTGCTATTACATTTTGTTATTATCATCATAAACACTTATTATTATTGTAGTATAAAATTGTTTAGCTTTTTATATAACAATAGGGAATGTATATTGCATTCAGTTACATTTTCTTGGGTTTTCTCTCATGTTGATATAGAACATATTGCAACAGAGTAATAATGGAACAGATACTATTTGTTTATTTCAGAAGCAAGCTGATGCCAAAACTCTCCATCTAGTCATACTGTCTCTTTTTTTTCTTTTTTTCCCTTCTTTTAATATATTGGATCTAAAAATACATTGTATTCTACAAGAGTAATGTAATAGAACATATGTATAAATAATTTGTATATATATAGTGTTCTATTAGATCCAATTATTTTTAACCAGACGAAAATAAAAAATTGAATGACAGAAAACCAATGGAAAATGAATGAATAAAATGGAACTGTGAATGTAATGTATGGCAGACTTATAGTTTGAATATAAATGATATGTTTATTGTATAGCATATACCCTTTATGGCATTCATTTACTGTATATAATAAGAGAGGTGCTTAGAACACATCACTTGCCTGTACTCATTTCCTACCCTGATAGCTAGATCTTACTCCCAAATATCTGCTTTATTTTTACAGATCTCTGCTCTTTGCAGAAAAATTCGGAAACTGATAAGCGAGACTTGGAAGACCCAGACAGGCCAAGGCAACGAAAAAGAAGAAAGCCCAGGGTGCTGTTCTCCCAAGCCCAGGTCTATGAACTGGAAAGGAGATTCAAACAGCAGAAATATCTGTCAGCCCCAGAGAGAGACCATTTAGCCAATGTTTTGAAGCTCACCTCCACACAGGTGAAGATCTGGTTCCAGAATAGAAGGTACAAATGCAAAAGACAAAGACAAGATCAGACTTTGGAAATGGTGGGCCTTCCACCCCCAAGGAGGATAGCAGTACCTGTTCTGGTGAGAGATGGCAAACCTTGTTTGGGAGAGTCCTCTCCATACAATTCCCCATATAATGTCAGCATTAACCCTTACAGCTACAACACTTATCCTCCCTACTCCAACTACAGTAATCCAGCCTGCAGTGGCAGTTACAACTGCAGTTACTCATCCATGCCAAGCATGCAACCCACCTCAGCTAGTAATAATTTCATGAATTTTAGTGTGGGGGACTTAAACACAGTGCAGACACCCATTCAGCAAGCAAGCAGTGTATCTGCACTCCATGGCATCCGAGCATGGTAGAACTTGGCTAGAGGCCATTCTGAAAGCACTAAAAATGTGGTGGTATGGATCATATAGACTGGAAAGATCATTCAAACAAATCTGTCCTGCACCTTCCAAAGAATAGATGTGACTTTAACCCCTTTGTGTGAGAATGCAAACTGAGAGTTAACAAAGGACAATTTGGCATGCTGGACAGACCAGCAAACGGAAGATCCACATCTTTTATGTTGTGTAGTGTTCAGTTGTTAGCATCACCAGTATATTTTCAGATTATCCAAGTGTGTCATTTGGTTTATTTAATCCCAGGAAGCTTTAGCAATAAATACATTCACCCAAAGAGTCACGCTGACCATAACTACTGGGAAAATGTTTAAAGTCTGAAAAATAAAGAAAATGAATTCCTGGCAGTTTTGTCTCGCTGTATATGAAATTTTATGTCATAGAATGGTTCTCACTGAGCCTCTGAAATCCAAACAGGTTCCGTTTGTAAAAGAATAAGCTATAGAACAAAAGAGAAGTAAGAGATTTAATATAATTAGAAGATAACGGAAAACGACATTGGTTATTTTATACATAGAAAATGTCTGCAGTATTTAAACCAGTCAGGTCTGTGCCACATGGGAGCCAATATCATGGCAAAACAGCAGGTCTGTTACTGTTGGTGCCAGTAGGCCCAGAGCACGACATGATAGGTACTGATCAGGAGTAAAAACTCATCTGACATTTTGTTGTAAATAATGCTTTTTTATTATATTAAATTATTTTCTTTTTTTTTTTCTCCTCTAGTTAACATTAGCCTGGTTTGTGTACATAACAAAATGCAATATTGTATTGGTTGTTACATTTTGCATATATTCAGAATGCATTTTTGTAGATTGCTGAGCTGAAAATCTTGGAAAGTTCCCCTGAAACCTAAACTCAGTGATGAGCATTGAGGTCATTATACGTGAGAAATAAACATTTATTTTACGCCAATTTTGTAGAGTATGGATGTATTTGCATAATGACTATTTGCATGTTAAAGTACAATTGCCAAAAAAAGATTCCTACATGAAAATAGTAGTAAAAATAGTGGTGTTTAACTTTTCAGCAAGCTCACTCTTAACACATCACATTTATTGAATGCAAATTAGGCCTCTTTCACACGACCGTATGGCTTTTTCAGTGTTTTGTGGTCCATTTTTCACGGCTCCGTTGTTGCGTTTTTTGTTTCCGTTTCTGCTCTGTTTTTCCGTATGGCATATACAGTATACAGTAATTACATAAAAAAATTGGGCTGGGCATAACATTTTCAATAGATAGTTCTGCAAAAACAGAACGGATATGGAAGACATACGGATGCATTTTCGTATGTGTTCGTTTTTTTTTTTGCCGACCCATTGACTTAAATGGAGCCACGGAACGTGATTTGTGGGCAATAATAGGACATGTTCTATCTTTCAACGGAACGGAAAAACGGAAATACGGAAACGGAATGCATACGGAGAACATTCCGTTTTTTTTTGTTTTTTTTGCAGAACCATTGAAATGAATGGTTCTGTATACTGACTGTATACAGAACGCAAAAAACGGCCCGGAAATGGAATGGTTGTGTGAAAGAGGCATTATTCTAAGGTCTAGAGGGAAGGCATGCAAACGCCTTCCCTCTAGACTTTAATTTGTTTACATTTTTTTAAATTAAAATAAGTATATAGATATATAATATATATATATACCAAATCATGCTACTGCATCATATAAATCCAGCAATCCAGTTCAGTTCCCCTTCAGTATGAAACGCCTGAGGGAATCTGAAGCCAGAACTGATCCCATAGTTTTCTATGGGATAGCTCACATACATCCAGCGTATCACTTATGATGCAGGATGTCAAATAGGCCTTTCTGTCTGGCACTATCAGTCTATAGAAGCTGGACCTGTGCACTGAAGTGCAGTACAGATATATCAGTTGTGCCCGGCTCCGGCAAAAGACAACTCGCCAAGCGCAACTTTCATATCTGAACTAGGCCTAAGAACTACATGAGTGACGTATTATTGACCTGTTCATTTTATTTTTTGACATGTACAAATAAAGACAGTTAAAAAACTAATATGGAAATTACTTGACATTTTGATATTCAGGGCTTTATTTGGACATTTTTAGTTTTATAAAATATTGATGTGTTGCCATTTAAAATGAATTTATCCCATTTGACATATTACGAGAAATACACATTTGGTCAGGAAGAACAGACTGAACCATAGAAGGCAGCTGTGAAATGATGCTATAGTTTTATCCTAATGTGGCTACAAAAATTTGAGATGAGCGAAGTATTGGAAAATTTGATATGGCTGCTTCGCGGAATAAAAAATAAAATATTTATACATTTCTTTGTAAGTGGTGGGTGCAGTGACAGGGAGCTGCGATTGCCCAAGTTCCCAGTCATTGTACCCCTCAGATGCCGCAGAATCTGATAGTAAAAACAGTGTAAAATTAACAGAACAATAAATGAAATCATACTTACCACCTCCATTTGCTCGCGATGAGCCATCCGCCTTCTTGATTGAAGATCTGGTGCAAAATCTTGCTTTGCCCAAGATGACGTCATCACGACGGTCATACATCACCGCGCATGGGATTTAGGCCGGCCCGTCGCGAGCAAATAGAGGAGGTAAGTTTGATTTTACACTATTTCGGGTAAAATCGATTCGCTACGACGAAGCACGAGAAATTCGGCTTTGCGACAAATCGAATTTATCCTGAAATTTGGATCAAATTCCACTTCCCTCAACACTAATCAAAATGAAAGTTAAAGTTGCTGTTTAATGGATCGAGGCGCATGATGGAAATTAGCTTGGTTTCCACATAGTAATAAACTACGAGAGTACACAGCCTACATGTCATACACAGTACTGATCTAGAAAATTCACATACATAAGGGCCCCTTCACATATGCTCGGCAATCTGGCTCAGTTTTCCTCTGGTGTGTTGTAGAAAATGCTGGAAGGAAACTCAACTCAGAACCGATCCCATAATTTTCTGTGGAATCGTTCACATATTTCCAACCTGTCACTTGTGATGCCAGGTGACAGATATTGCTGCATGCTACATTTTTCTGTCCGGCGCTATCAGTCTATAGACACCAGATCTGTGCATAAATAAGTGCGTGAGTCATTGATTGACACACTACATAGGTTTATATTGCTTATTTCAAGGATCGCAGATACATTATATTATTATATATTATGGTTGCCAGAATTTGAATTAAAAGGCCTCCTTTTTGCAAATTTTAAAACATTTTTTGCATTTTAAAAGGTCTTTTAAAATGTACCTTTTTAGTACATTTTTACATGTACCTTTTTAGTACATTTTTACATGTACCTTTTTAGTACATTTTTACATGTACCTTTTTAGTACCTTTTATATTTTCAATTATTTTGAAAATTAGTAATTTTCCTTAGAGACGATTTTGGAGACAAACAGAAAAAAAAATTTGCACGGTTAAGTTTTGATAAAAATAACCCTGACCTCAGATAAGCTGCTAAATACCACATATCAAAATACTGTGTGTGTGTTTGCATTATCATATTTTACTATAGGTTTTGGCTAACATCTGGCTGTAGCATTTTAGCTAAGAAAAATTTTAAGTAAAAAACCCCTGCAGAAATGGACACAAAGAAAGTGTCAGAACATTCTGAGAGCAACCAACGTAAGAATATGAATGATATAAATGTGATATTTGTAAACCAGGAATCCATGTAGCGTAATGTAAATCTTTTCCAAGCTATTTTTATGCAATCCATATGCTAGCTGAGAGAAATCTGCAATTTTACACTTCCAAATTTGTCGTATTATACATCAGCTCCTCAGTGTTCAAGATTAGAATGAAAACCTGTAAGTAAAGGTTTAAGGGTCACTGAACTTCCTAAAAACTTTTGATATGTTTTAACGACATATTAAAAGTCTTGATCGGTGGGGTCTGAGTTCTGAGATGACCTGCAGGAGACAAACTCAGTAGAAATTCTATGAACCCATCTCAATTCCATCTCCTGCAGCGAGAAGAGAGCGCGCGCTATGTGGCCACTTCTCTTTCTCCTTGGTCTAACAATCGGTGGAGGTCTCAGCACTGAGACCCCATTGATAAAAACTTTTGATATGTCGCTACGACATATCAAACGTTTTGTGAAAGCTCAGTGACCCTTTAAACCACAGCATGAACAACAACTGACTTCCCAACTAATATTTTAGGATAATAATGAGAAATATATCCTTAGGGTACGTTCATGTGGGATGGATACACTTTTGTTGCCACAAATTTGCTTGCAACAGATAAGCAGAATTTTACAGTACCAGCATAGTGGATGCGATTTTAAAATGTAGATTTTAAAATCCACAGAATGTGGATTTCACCCCTTTCAATGTGCATAGTAAAAGTCCATTCCGACTACTATGAGTGAAATATCTGTGGTCCCATTCACCATTCAGATTTATGGAACAGTTTAAATTTACCATAATATTATATATATATATATACATATATATATATATATATATATATATATATATATGTATATATATATGTACCGTGAATGAAAATGTGAAATATCCATGGGTGTTTTTAGATATGGTTACATTGTTCTCTGCTTGACATGGAATATCAACAAGTGACCTACGACCTGCTTTGCCCTTCAGGGCTTACGACTGAAGAGCTCATCTTGTAACCTGCTATGCCAGTTTTTTTTCTTTTTCTTTGAATCTGCTTTTTCTCAAATGAACTTTTGCTGTCACAGGAGCTTGTAGTGTTTTAATGGGTTTTAATGGCATGCGCTAGACTGATTTTGGGTTGTGTATCAGCAGCATCAATTGTACAACACTTGTTTTAATTGCAATGCCTGCATTTAACATATTAATGAATACCGTCTACATAAATCTATTACAAACTGTCCTGGACAAATGTCTGTACAGCACTAGGCTGCTATATATCAACCTTTGGGCTTCATATGAAGTTTACAAAAATTAGATTTGTCTGCTTCGCAGAGTTTTACAAAGAAATTTGCTTCATGAATTACTTCGTCACAAAGCGCATTTCTTAGTAAGTAGCGGGTGTAATGACGGCGAATGTAATTGAAAGCCTCAGATGCTGTGTTCATCGCTGATCACGGCGTGTGAGATTAAAAATGAGGGCTTTCAGGGGTTAATCAGTAAAAAAAATAAAAAATAAATCCCTTATCCTTTGAGCACAAAGAGGCCGCCGCGGCCATCTTGATTGAAGATCCCGCACTAAATCTCGCACGGTGCGTGATGAAGTCATCACACTGGCCGGCGTGGTGACATCATACCGCGCATGAGATTTTGCATGGGCTCGAAAGGATGAGGTGAGTTTTTTTTTTTTATGTCATGTCAGGGAAAATTGATTCGTTACTACAAAGCACTAGGAAAATTGGCTTTGAGGCTAATTGAATTTACCCTAAAATTTGGATCAAAGTCCACTTCAGAAACTTCGATTCGCTGAACCCTACACATAGCATATGATGTTTGGTGGAACATGTCACTTTTTTCCATCAGATTCTAGATGAAATTGATGGCCAGGCAGATCTTTATGGTATGTTATTATAGCTCTACACAACGTGAACAGAGCTGTAATACAGCATTGTGCATGAGTCCTCATTATGTCAAGAAATCCACATATAGTGACTGCTTAGGCATGCCTATTCTATCACACTGTCATGGTTCTCTGCATATAAAGGGCTTCTCCGGGCCTGCACCAAACCTTCAGCAGTACTTACCTTCTGTTGCTCCGCCAATTCTACAGTCCCAGCTAGGATCACGTGAAAACCTTACTGGCCGCAGGTTTTTTCTCTGACGTTGCGACCAGATGTGCTCTTTCAACTACATCTACATTATGCAGCAGAATAGGAAGAAAGAGGAGCACATCCGGTCAGGATGTCAGAGGAAGAGCCAGCAGCCAGTTGAGTGGTCACATGTAGGGTTTGCCGGGTTCGGCCGAACTTCAGGTCGAAGTTTGGGTTAGGGGCCCAGACTTGACTCGAACTTGATCCAAACCCCATTAAAGTCAATGAGGACCCGAACTTCACTTTATTATTTTCCGTTATAACATGGTTATAACAGAAAATAATAGAACTCTTAAGACAGAATGCTAAATAAAATGGCCATTGAGGGGTTTAAAATAATAATAAAAACTCAGTGGATGAGGTGAGTTCTTTTTATTATTTTTAACCCCTCAATGGCCATTTTATTTAGCATTCTGTCTTAAGAGTGCTATTATTTTCCGTTATAACCATGTTATAATGGAAAATAATAAAATCACCCGAAAAACGAACCCAGACTTCAGTGAAAAAGTCTGGGTTCGGGTTTGCTCAACCCTAGTCACATGATCTCAGCCAGAATTGCAGAATTGGTGGAGCAACAGAAGGGTAAGTATTGCTAAAAGCATATTCTCGCCACATGTTAGCTGAAAGAATCATTTTAGGTATAAGCTCGGAGAACCCCTTTAGGGTAAAAATGGAGTTAAATGTTTGAAAATATACAGCATGAACTTTACAGCGTATTGTTTGACTTCATACAGTACTTGACCATCATTATATTTGTTCCATCCATCTGCTATTGCTATTCTGCTATAGCATGTTGAATTTGTTGGGGTGAAAAAAAAAACTAAATAACTTTTACTAACATGAGGTTATCCATAAGAATCCATAGTTAGGGGTTTTAGAGAACAGTTATGGGTAGTTGTCATATGAACACAGTGCGCTGAATGGATACTCCATACATAACGTTTGTTGCCGGTGGACCACCCCAATGAGTAAGTGGTGCAGATAAGTCTTAGAGGTGCATATGGTGAGGGTGGACAGAAGAAATATGAATGTAGGAAGGGTCACAGTAGGAGGGTTATTGTTATAGATAATGGTTGTGGAACCACTGTGCCAACCAATGGATTTGGTTATGGGCTACACCTAAGGGCGTTATCATGGCAGCCACTTGGTATTCACCCTTTTACTTCTGTACAGGGATCTGGTCCTCGCTGCAGGGAATGCACCATGCTGCTACCTCTTGGTGTAGTCTCCGTATGGTTGACTGATGACCCACGGATGTCATCGACTTCGGTGTGGGGCATTGAGGGAATAGCCAAACCCATAATCAATACTCAGGTCAGGATGAGCATAGTTTGTGCGAATCCGTGAAACAGTCCAAAGGTTAGAGCAGGAGACACAGTGTCAGAATCCAGGAATCATGGTGATAGGTGATAAGTCCTCTGCACCAAGCTGACCAGCCTAAAACATGTTTTCTGTATTTTAAAAAAAATCTTAATGTTCTTGGTTCTTCCATAGTGAAAATCTATTAAACACATTAATCATTTAGTTGCTATATTGATATTTTTTTTTGTTGATGAAGTCAAGCATTTTGTTACTCTTGTTGTTTATGTTGCCATTTGATGTGCAACCATTTTCCAACTGAAATCGATAGGCCCTTGAAAACAGAAGTCCAAAAAGTACAGGATGATCTCTTAAGTATGTCAGCAAGATAGTGCTGACATGACAGAGAGGTGTTAAACTAAGGAAAAAGCCTGTATAAGTAGGTCATACAAATAGACTGAGGACAGCCTCTAAATAGGAACATTAGGTATGAAAGTTTAAACTAAAGCATAATATCCAATTAGCAAATGAGTTAATCTAGCTAAGGTATGAAAGGAAGAAGAGGTGCAGATATACTGTAGTTGGGGCAAAGGTAGCAGTCGTACCCGGGTCAAAGGCCCCTCTGCCACATATGAAGAGCCCAGTATTGTAAATTGCACATGGTAGTTGGGGGGTCCTGTAAAAGATTTTTTCACTAGGGCCCAAGATCCTAATATTAAGCCTCTGAAAGAAGAACTTGACTGTAGTGCTATCATATTTCACCTGCTCACAATGTTTGGCACTACGGAATATGTCAGCACTATATAAGTGAGTAAAAGAAATTTAAAAAAAGGTATCTCATACACATAAAACACTCGTTTCACTTACGTAAGAAAAATCACTAAGATAAAACTATGCAGTGGTGGTCATTATGTGCTCATTCAAAAGGAATGGAAAGTGCATGGGGGATAAATGATCGTTACTAGGATTGTTCCTCCCTCATAATTTTTACACTGGAAGATTTGCTGCTGAACATCAAGCATTTTTATGTTCAAAGAAACAATCTGATCAGTAGACAAAAGAGTGTCAATATGTTAGCTGATCACTGGCGCATTTTACATAGGTCTAATATTGGGAAGACGTGTTTGTATGAGCATTCGTTCCCAATAATTGGCCCAATCATATGCCAGTGTAAAAGAGCCTTTATTCATACCTCTTATAAAATGACACAACAGAAAACGTGACCAGACTTTTCCACCATTTACTTCATTAAGAATTGCATCAGGGTTTGGTAATCAGCCTTTACTAAACGATGACCTATTCTCCAGATACTTCAGTGGGAGCAGCCTTATAGTAACATGCCCCTCCCCTACACGGCTGATGAAGCGGTGTAGTTCTGGCACTGACTTCCAGCGACAGATCTACCCCTGAACAGCTAATTGGAGGGGTGCGGGGTCCCCTTCATTTTACTAATTGGTGAGGGCCCCAAGGGTTGTCTGGTTTATATTAAATTTATTTGCTTATACATTAGGAAATCATGCTCTTTCATAATATATTTAAAATTCTGCTCACATACTGTTCATATACCAATGAAGTACCCCTGTCTGCACAATAGAATGGTATAGCCCATGTGTAATGCATTCATAGACTAACTGAATAGGAATAAACATTGTGCTGATCATGTGACCTCTGGCATTCCATTAGAAACAGGGCAATGATATCCATGGGCTAAATGAATAGTAATAATGGTGGAATAATAATTTTAATATGGTTATTGCAGCAATGGATTTAATATGTGGGTATTTACTTGTAGCTGTCTGTTTCTCTCTTGTTGCTATATATATTGTGGGGATTCGCTCTCATAGTTAGGATAAGCGGGCGCAGTACACAGGCAAAATACAAGTTTGTAATTCAAACTTCAGTGTTTATTCACACATGATGCCAAAAACAAAACATCACTTTTGCAGTGTTGATGCTACTTCACACCCAATGGCAAGTTAACATAGAAATCACCTTGTGGCAGTTCTGCCTCAAAAGTTCAAATACAGGCTCTAGACGGCCTGTTCCCCTGACACATGGGTCTCCGCTCTCCAGCCCAGCACAGGCGTCAGATCGCAGCACACAGACATCCTCTCCACCTGGCAGTGTTGGCTGGTTTTATGCCTGGCAAAACTTGGGGAGTAGTGACCCACCCAGCACTTTGACTACTCCGAGTAAGAGCCATCCCGGATCAGCTATACAGCCGTGCTAAGTATCAAGGTGTCAAACAGCGTCCTTCTTACACACACACACATATATATATATATATATATATATATATATATATATACTGTATTATTCACCAAATTCTATAAATAGATTTAAAAAAAACATAAACTAGACAACCCCTTTAATCATTGACTTGAATATGCCATCCATGAACGGCCTTCAGGGCGATCAGCACAACAAGGAAGGTGTGGTGTCCCTGTAGCACTGCATACTTTTCATTGTTTACACAGGCATGGCACCTCTTCGCTACAGTAGTTATACCTACTCCAACTCATCCCATTGACTCGAATGAGACTGAATAGGACAAGCTGCAATACTAGGCACAGATGCCGGCACAGATGAGCCGCCTTCCTTGTAAAAAAGATGAAGGTGGCGTAGCACTTACAAGAGTTGGGCATCCCCTTCATTGTACTAATTGGTGATGGCACGGGAGATCTGGCACCTGTCGATCAATCATCGTTGGCCTATCCTAAAGATAGGCGCTGGAGAATTCTTTTCACCTTATGTTATTGATATGCATATAAATACTGGTATTTTATATTGTTCTGTCTACCTACACATTGATCATACTGTAATCAGGAATTACTGATAATTTTGTGCTATAGTCCAGTTAATGGTTAACAGTAATGTGTTCCTAAAGACTTGCTTAATCCATGCATTGTGTATACATATAAGAAACTACAAGTTTTATATGTACACTAGTGTGTAGTTTTATATTTAGGGTACTTTCACACTAGCGTTTTTTCCGGTATTGAAATCCGGTATAGGGTCTCAATACCGGAAACAAATGCATCCGTTTTGTCCCAATACATTCTGAATGGAAAGCAATCCATTCAGTATGCATCAGGATGTCTTCAGTTCCATCCCTTGTACGGTATTTGACCAGACAAAATACCGCAGCCCGCAGCATGTTTAATATTTTTTCCGGCCAAAATCCCAGAACACTACCGCACTTGCCGGATTTCCATTGAATTGAATGTATTAATACCGGATTCGGTACCAAGTGTTCCAGAAATTACCGCATCGCCGGATCCAGTTTTCTGGTCTGCGCATGCGCAGTGCTTTCTAGCTGTGAAAAAAATAAATACCTGATCCATTTTTCCGTATGATACCGGAAAGACGGATCCGGTATTTCAATGAATAAGTCTACTGAATCCGGATAAAAAAGATTGCATTTGCATACGGATTTCCGGATCCGGCAGGCAGTTCCGGCAACAGAACTGCCTGCCGAATTCTTCTAACGCTAGTGTGAAAGTACCCTTAGCCACATATTTATGGCTACACTGTAGCAATGTGTATATGCTGAATTCATAAACTCTCAGGTTCCATGCTTTCACCCGTTGTGCCACCATTATGCTCTGACTAGCACCTACATATGCTTGAAAAAGGGTTTTCTCATGTACCCAAAATGTTGCAATTAATTGATCCATGTGTGAATTGAATCTTATGTTCTAACCTTTGGTGGGCAAAAAATAAAGACTACCGAATTGTAGTAAAATTTGGAGTGCTGTCCTGATATATTGAATTATGCTTCAACATTTTGTCACCTTTGTGCACATTGAGGATACAGATAAGCTGCACCCATAGTAGGTAATTAGCAATTAGGCTACTTTCACAGTTAGCGTTAATATTTTCTGGTATTCAGATCCGTCATAGGGACTCAATACTGGAAAAAAAACGCTTCCGTTTGGTCCCCATTCATTGTCAATGGGGACCAAACGTAACTGAACAGAACAGAATGCTCCAAAATGCATTCCGTTCCATTCTCATACCGGATAGCAAACCGCAGCATGCTTCGATTTGCTATCCATTCTGGGATGCAGAGCAAAACCCCGTCATGACCCACAATGCAAGTCAATGGGGACGGATCAGTTTTCTCTGACACAATAGAAAACGGATCCGTCCCCATTGCCTTTAAATGGAGTTCATGACGTCTTGGCTATGTTAAAGATGATACAACCGAATCCGTTCAGAATGGATGCAGACGGTTGTATTATCAGTAACGGAAGCGTTTTTGCTGAACTCCGCCGGATCCAGTAAAAACGCTAGTGTGAAAGTAGCCTAAAAGACTAGTTTTTTTTTGCCTTGCATGACTTGAATAACATGAGATGTTTGTTCATTGATTACTGAATATTTGGATTTATACTGGTAGCTCCGTCCGCCATAGATATAACAGAAATGACTCCGACAATTGTGAAATAATCAGAAGAAAGCTGCCTAGGTTGTCAGAAAGTCTGACAGTCATCATTCATCTTTGATAGCTAAATTGAACTTGGTCATGTAGGGTTTGATCCTGGAAGGATTTGGTGATCTGTGATCATATAGGAGAGCTACAGTGTGTATGGTGCTTGTTACTGCTCCTGAGGAGGGTCAACAAAGTTGAAATTTTTTTTTTAGAAACAAGGCAACAGATGATAGGATGGGAATGAAGAGAGGGGGATGGTGGCATCAAATACTCTATACGGATAAGGCATTTCCAATATGTAAAAACAAATGCGTTCTTGAAGAAAGTGAAGAGTGCTCACATGCTGCTGGTAAGTTAATATTTATTGACGCCTGTTAGCTGTGCTAAGTATGGGCAGATGTCTTAATTCGTGTTAATAAGATATCCATCTATTAAAACCCACTGTAAAGTGAAAGGGGTTGTGTCACTTTAACAAGTGGCATTTATCATGTAGATGAAGTTAATACAAGGCACTTACTAATGTATTGTGATTATACATATTTCTTCCTTTACTGGCTTCATTAATTTTTCCATCACATTATACACTGCTCATTTACATGGTTCCGACCACCCTGCAATCCATCATCAGTGGTCGTGCTTGCACACTATAGGCCTCTCTGGTGGTCGGGGCCATGGAATCCCATATAGGCAAGCTTGCACAGCAGCTCCTATCCCAGCTACCTTGTATATGCGCTGCAGTGGTCGCCATAACCCTTCAATACAAGCAGTGTATAATGTGATGGAAAAATGAATCCAGCCAGGAAAGGAGACAATATGGACAATCACAATACATTAGTAAGTGCCTTGTATTCATTTTCTCTAACATAATAAATGCCATTTGCTGAAGTGAGACAGCCCTTTTAATGGCCTGGCAAGCATGGATGAATGACAATCATTAGTAATTCACTTTTCTCATTGGGACTCAAAGCACAGGGGTAGTTGAGTGGCTGGGGCAATTCCCTGCAAAGTCAGTGGCTGCCATATAGGTGTTCAACCCCAGTACACAATGCACACCAAGGTCAATTTCATAGGAAGCCAATTTGACTAATTTTGAAGCGTGGCAGGAAAACCAAACAAAAACAGGAAGAATATACAAATTCCAAGCAGATGTTGCCCTTGAGGTGGATTCGAACTGGTGCTGACCACTGAGCCACCATGCTGCCCAACAGATTGAGCTAGACCAAAATGCAATAACTAACAATAGCTCTACCCATAACTATCTACAACAGGGATCAGCAACTTCCGGCACTCCAGCTGTTGTCAAACTACGACTCCCAGCATGCTCCATTCACTTCTCTGGGAGTCCTGAGAACAGCCAAGGAGCTGTGCATGCTGGGAGTTGTAGTTTCACCACAGCTGGAGTGCCGAAGGTTGCTGATCCCTGCAGGGGCGTAGCTAGAAATGACTGGGCCCCATAGCTAAAAAAATTATGGGCCCCCTCCCGGATCTCCCACCCCCACATACCTCTCAGACCTCCCACCCCTTCCAGAGCTCCCACCCAAACACCCCTCCAGTACCTCCCACCCCAGCATCCCCACACTCCTCCAAGACCTCCCACACCCATCCTAAATCTCCCACCGCCAGTCCCCAGATATAATGGTCCAGACATCAAGTGTCCTGCTCCCCCCCCACAATTTAATGGTTTAGACCTTGGAGATCCTGCGGCTCCCCCCTCAATAAATTGGTCTAGACCTCCAGGGTCCTGCTTCCCCCTAAATATAATGGTCCAGACCTCCAGGGTCCTGCTCCCCCTCCTCCCAAGATATAATGGTCCAGTGTCGTGTTCCCCCCTATATAATAGTCCAGACCATACCTCCAGGTCCTGCTCCCCCTTCTCCTTAAAAGTACTGGTCCAGACCTCCATGGTCCTGCTCCCCCCTCCTCCCTAGATATAATGGTCCAGGACTCCAGAGTAAATTTTACCAGTCCCAGAGTCAGCCAGCCCTCACCTCACAGCCACTTGAATGTCTGTGCGCCCACACTCCAGCAGTGCTGCCAGGCCTAGCAGCACGCAGCTTCGCTGTACGCTCCGCCTCTTCCACTTCCGGCCAGTAGGACTGCTGCCCAGACTGGGAGCGGGACCACTCCCTCTCCTCACTGCAGGTACACCTCTCTGAGGTACACCGCCTCCAGCCGCCCCCTATCGCACTGCCCACAGCCTGCAGATAGCACTTTCTCTGTCTGTCCTGGAGGGGCCTGCGACCCCTGTAGCTATACCACATGAATTAAAAAAATTATAGTAATCCTCAGCAGGCAGCCCGGGCCCCCAGTGGATATGGCTGCTATGGTGATCCCTACGCCCATGGATCCCTGATCTACAATATAAAGAGCATAATAAGAAGGAGGCCATGTGATAGCAGTCTTGGCTAGAATTTACTCAGAAACCCTGGAAGTGTCAATTTTGACCTATTTTTACCTTAAGCAAGATCAAAGTTTCCTCAAGTGATGACGTGTTTTATGTGTCCACCATTCTGCCGGATGCACATGGTCAAATGTTCAATCAAGTCTTAGTGCTGAGAAGAAATGTCACCTGCGGTTCTTCAGATTGTTCACGGACAATCATTGCACAGATCTTGGAAAACCAGTTCATATGTATTTATTTCCCATTGTTTTTGTAGTGCCAACATAGTCCACAGCGCTGTACAGATATTGCCATTGCTTTCAATGTTATTAATATTCATAACATTCTTATTAAGCAATCTATGTAGATACAATGGGGACACTAGTATGTGTCCTATGGGCTGCAGGCAGATATGTTGCCCCTTTTGTCATGGTTGCTCTCCTGTATCTGTGTGTAGGTTATGTGAGCAGGTGAATGATTACAGCTCCTTCACATATGGCAGTCAGCTATATCCAGTTCTCTATGATTACAGTGATTACAGCTACTGCATTGGGGATCAAGGAATGTTCTGCTGCTGTCATTACTGATACAGTTGTCCTTCCTTAGAGGAGGACAGCCTGATGATGACATGCATCAACAACTGCACTAGGCCTGAGGCAGAATTAAAATAGAGACAAAAGCCATTTTTAGAGCAGAAGTCATCGTTTAAAGTGAGCCCTAACATTTCATCTTAAGCCCAATTAGGAGGGCTGTGGGAGGAAATATCTGATTAATGCAGGCTCAGTGGTGTCTTGCAGCTAAGGCAGCTTTTACATGGAGCTTGTATGTTCGCCCTGTGTTTGTATGGCTTTCCTCTATGTATTCTTTTACACCTCCTGTACACGACCGTAGGTGTCTCATTGCCGTATTGCGGCCCGCATTTGTGGATCCACAATACACGGGCACCGTTCCATGTGCATTCCGCATCACGGAAGTGGACCTATTCACTTCAATGGGTCCGCAAATCCGGAGATACGGAATGGTGCGGAACGGAAGCACGAAACGGAACACTACAGAAGCTTCCGTGGGGTTTCATCCCGTACTTCCGTTCCACAAAAAGATAGAATATGTCCTTTCTTTTTGAGGAACGGCCGGATCGCGGTCCCATTAAAGTGAATGGGTCTGCGATCCACTGCGGCTGCCCCGCGGTCAGTGCATTGCGGCCACGTGGCACACACGTTTATGTACAGGAGGCCTTATGGTCCTATGGTCCTGGCAGTGCAGGAGATTTCAAAGACTAAACAATGGTCTAACTATGATAGTCTTGAGCGGATTGAGCTTCAAATCATAGATCCAAAGCCGATTCATTAAAAAACTTTGTTTTTAATGCTGTTTCCGTATAGAATTAAAATGTATAGGCTCCATGTAGCCAAACTTCGTCTTGCCGAATTTGCACAAGACTTCACTGAATGACTGCTGTATCCCTTATCTGTGTATTTAAAAAGATTTTAAAATAGGTACTAGCCAGTACCAAAGCCCACTTCTGAGTTTTATTTTAAAATATTTTTAAATACGCAGATAGGGAAACTGTCGCCATTCACCGAAGTCCCACGCAACTTCACTCGAGACAAAGTTTGGCTACATGGAGCACATACATTTTACTGCTGTAGGGAAACAGCATTAGCAACAACAACAAAAAATTATAAATCGAATTTGGATCTATGATAAAAATCCCCCTGGATCTTCTGGTGTGTATACTATCTACCATTCCTTATTTGAAACGTCAGTCCATATTTGAAGATCTCACCCTGAGCATTCTTGAATTCCCCATACACATTACCTGCTTCTGTCACTTTCAAGCAAAGCCCAATATCTGCAGGGAACCGGAATATACTTAACATGCTCCGAGGATCACGCACAGCTGCAGCAGTGATATTAAAAATATGATATGTCAGGGGTCTCTGTTCAGAAGCTGACACGTTTAAATTAGAAGAATTAAGTAATAGGATTCTTGTTATAGACTGAGGAATGATTACCCACTGAAGGATGGTTACTTAGAATGCTCCTAAATAATGTTGCAACCCTACTTTAAACATTGTAAATGCTACAGATTTTCCATTATTACACTAATCCCTGGTGAAACCAAAAAGGTAATGTGCAATGAGCAAAGCCGATGAAGACCCAAGCAATGTACAGAGACAATAAACTCCCAGAAATAAATAAATTGTGCAAATATCTGTTTTCTTAGTTTTTATTATTTTATTTGTCTACTTGTTTTATTTTATTGTAATGTTTTCTTTCATTCTTTTGACTACATATGTTTCAAATATTGCTACAATACTAATAAACAATGTTAACAGATGAAACAATAGTGTCTCCATAGAAAAACTAATGAGCAATACAATAAAACAGTAGCTGCTATGAATAGTATTTTTGCATTTTTATCTTATTTTTTTATTTACATCAATAAAATAGAATGTGGACGTGAACCCTGAGCAAATAGACAATGAAGAACATGCATCCCCTATTAAAACAACATAAAACATGTTGTGATATATTATTTCTCTGGTATCTCACAGTGGGTTTTGTGTTGTTGTAATAGTGGTTGCATTTTCTTCATTGTCCATTTGCTCATGGTTCAGGTTCACATTCTATTTTATTAATGTAAATAAAATAAAAATATAAAAGTAGAAAAATTATATTCATAAGATGTACTATTTTATTGTATTCCTGCATTATTTTGTAATTTCAATAAAATTACAGCAACTTTACTTTTTTTCTAGCATAAGAAATGTAAAAAGTTTGTAGTTGGACTTCTTCAAATACAGGTATGTATATATATATATATATATATATATATATATATATATATATATATTTATTTCTTTATTTATTTTAATTATTTTTTACGTACTTGAACTGTAACCTTTAGTCCTTCCTTAACCTTTACAAAGAAAGGTCTCTTTAAAAAAATTTTTTTTTAAATAAGCCTAGGTTCAATATGCTGTTTTACGATGGTGTGTAGAAAGTGTAGGGTGGACTCTGGTGAGGGACTGGTTAAGTAGAAGGAAGTTTCCCAGAAGCTAAGTGAAGAAGAGCAGGAGATTCACCTAGGATAAAAAGGCGCTGACTTTAATTACCCTTAAGTATTACAGTAGTCACTATCAAATGTCAATTATTGGAGTGAGAAACAACAAACATTGTAATTCACATACAGTCAAAACATCCTCTAAGTGTTTGAGATGTTATCACTTGTTGATAACGCAATTAGAGAGTCCTGTAGCAGCTCCTTGGCCTACTATCTGGCCCATCAGTAAACAGAGTAGGAGACAGCATGGCTGTGTCCCTGGGACACAGGATGAGAAGCCGTCAGGGAACTGGAGCTTCTTTCCTGTCACTAACACTCACCCAAAGAGCTTGTCTGTAACACCTTCCTTACCATAGATACTGGCCTACTCTGGGGACAGTGATGGCTGATATAACTTTACTGATTCCAAATCAATTCTCCTACAGACAAGCTCATGCTGCTCTTTTGTTGTGCTGGAGAATATTTCCATTGTGTGGCTATACAACTTAACCAAAGGTCAAAAAGATATGGCTTGATATAACCAAAGTGATGAGGCATGAGTTTATCACAGCGGCTGATAAGACAGTACGCTAATAAATGATATGTGGCTTCTACTGGTCTTGATGACATTTTTTCATGATCTAACACTCTCCTATCCAGGGAAAGCAGGCCACAGTTTGGCCACACACAAAAAGGGTAGTACAACCTTAGGTCATGTTACCATTTACATTTTTCAGAGTAGGAACTCCTGGGGGAGCGGGATGAAGCCACCCGGAATTGACCGTCCAGCGCTTCTACGAGTCCCAGGCCAGCAGTAGTACCTGTATCTAAGCTAAAAGTGCTAGAGTTGCAGTACTAACCAACATCAAATGCAATTCAAGTATATCTAATGTGCATAGAAGTAAGGCAGCCAAAATGGATCCCCTTACTGAAGAAAGTTGAACTAATCAAAGCCCTGCATCCAGAAGGGAACACTGGGCCGGCCACCTTCACTAGAGGTATTGTGTGAACTGAGGGAGCGTTATTTGCAAATCCACATGCAGTGGGGGAGGGAAGGCCAACCAGGCCTGATCCTCCTACTTTCTGGCCCATGGTAGATGTGTTTTCCATTTTCAGTCATGGCTAAAAATTTTAAGACTGACATGAATTTTGGTTTTCACAAGGTTCAGTGTTTTTTTTATTTTTTGTCAGATTTTACTATGGTACACTGAAATACAATTATAGGCATTGTCATAAGGTTTGTACCTCTAATTGGCAAATATGTCAAGTTTATGCAAAGATACCATATTTACAGTGTTGACCCTTCCTATTCAAGACTTCTCGAGGTCACACTTGCATGCTGGATATAAGCTTCTTCTGGGATAAATCATGAATTATGGCAACCCATTTTTGCCCAATCTGTGCTTGGAGTTTATCATAATACTTGTTTTTTTGTTTATGCACCTGATTTTAGACAACTGACCACAGATTCTCAATGGGATTGAGATGTAGGGTGTGTCGTGGTTAGAGACATCGTGAACATAAAATTTTCCGTTCGCGAACAGCGAACGCATAGTTTCGCAAATGTTTGCGAAAGGGCGAACCAGGCAAACCGCCATTGACTTCAATGGGCAGGCGAATTTTGAAACTCACAGGGACTCTTTCTGGCCACAATAGTGATAGAAAAGTTGTTTCAAGGGGACTAACACCTGGACTGTGGCATGCCGGAGGGGGATCCATGGCAAAACTCCCATGGAAAATTACGTAGTTGACGCAGAGTCGGGTTTTAATCCATAAAGGGCATAAATCACCTAACATTCCTAAATTGTTTGGAATAACGTGCTTTAAAACATCAGGTATGATGTTGTATCGATCAGGTAGTGTAACGGTTATGCCCGCTTCACAGTGACAGACCAAACTCCCTGTTTAACGCACCGCAAACAACCGCAAACAGTCCATTTGCACAAGGTTGGATACCAAGCTAGCCATGTCCCGTTCCTTGTCCTCACTGATGTCATTGAAGGTCTCTTCCTCCACCCAGCCACGTACAACACCAAAGGTCCCCGAAAGGTGACAACAAGCCCCCTGGGACGCCTGCTGTGTTTGGTCTTCCACCTCCTCAAAGCCACCTTCCTCCTCTGACTGCTCTTCTTCAGACTCCTCTCTCTGCGTTATTATAAGGTGTGTTAAGTAGTACTATTCCTATCAGTTTAATCCCTGTTACGTCCACTATTATTATTATTAATATTATTATAAGGTGTGTTAAATAGAACTACCGTATTTTCCGGCGTATAGGACGACTGGGCGCATAAGACGACAGCCAACTTTTCCATTTAAAATATAGGGTTTGGGCTATACTCGCCGTATAAGACTACCCCTCTTCCAACGCACACTAAATAAAAATTTTAAAACATCCGATTTGATTTCAATATGGTAATTTTAATTGAAATGCCCAGCCCTCCCTGTCTCAAAAACGATCTTCTACAGTCTAGGGAACTGACCATGGCAGCCAGGGCTTCAGTAGCGTCCTGGCTGCCATGGTAACTGATCGGAGCCCAGCAATTACCCTGGGTTAAATGAGTTACCCAGAATCTCATGTTGTAATAAAAAACATACTGTAGTATTGTTAACCCCACCTGTGATTTACCGTATTTATTGCAAAAAAGCGATTTTATAGATATGCAAATTTCCAGTACCTTTGTGCCCAAGGGGCTGTCCCTCCGCCGTTTTGTGCCCAGCCGCGCCCTGAATCTTGGATCCCAGCGCTGCCACTCTCTTAATTTATTCACTGCACTTCGTTTTTTTTATCTTCTAAAGCCGCTCGTAATCTAGCGCATGCGCAGTTAGTTGGTGCTGTCTCCTCTATTCCCTCCGCAAGAATGAGCGAGTGCTCCAACTAACTGCGCATGCGCGAGATTACGAGCGGCTTCAGAAGAGAAAAAACTGAAGTGCAGTGAATAAATTAAGAGGGGGTGGGGCTGGGATCCAGTATTCGGGGCGCGGCTGGGCACAAAACGGCGACAGCCCCTTGGGCACAAAGGTACCGGTACTGGTAATTTGTATGTCTATAAAATCGTTTTTTTTGCAATAAATAAACAAACCACAGGCCCCTCCTCCGCCCCTCTCTCATCATTGGTGGCAGCGGGCAGCACAGGGGGGAGGGAGGGACTGCTTCCTTCTCCCCTGTGCTGCCTAATACCCGGTGTATAAGACGACCCCCAACTTTTGAAAATAATTTCTGGTGTTAGAAAGTCGTCTTGTACGCCGTAAAATACGGTATTCCTATCAGTTTAATCCCTGTTACGTCCCCTATCAGGGGACGTGTAAATGGCATTGATTTTAGGAATCGGGAGATGGAAAAAGATGCTTGGTCGGTCCTCCTACTTCAAATTTGGGGCACTGCGCGTGCGCTGTGTAATGTACTGTGCAATCCCAATATGTGTGGTGTGTTAAGTAGTACTATTCCTATCAGTTTAATCCCTGTTACGTCCCCTATCATGGGACGTGTATAGAATAGATTTTAGACAACCGCAAAGAGTTGTCAATAGTTGACACACTCATGACATAAATTGTATTCCTCAATGCGTCAATCTTGGTGTAGTGATGACTGTGCTCGTGCGCACATTTGGGAGACTGCAGGCGATGGGAGTTTTTCAAAGCCTATGGTCGTGCTGAGGTAGTTCAGCGACAGTTAAGTGACCCAGAAAACAATGATTCTGCAGTGTGGGCCCATTGTTGGCCTAGTAGGCGTTAATGATCACCTTAGATGATCACAAAGAAAATGGTCGATCGCTTTTGGTCTGTTCACAATGAAGCAACGACCTTATCATCTGGGGTGTGCCAACATTGCCAACACACTCATAGAGGTGGTCGCTTTATTGTGATACGCAAGCCCCTTCACCACAACAAGGTAACGATCACAAAGGGGAAATTACACATGTATGTGCCTTTTTTTTGTTTGGTTTTTGAAGCCACAGTGCAGCACCAGAGGCCAGAAAAATTAGGCATGCACACATGCCTGAAAAATTAGGTATTGTTGCAGCCGCTGCTGTAGCAGCGGCCAGAAAAATGTATGTTTCCCAGGCAGAAAGTGCCCTAAAACATTGTGGCTTGAACCCTAGTTGGTGGCGGATAAGTCACGTAAGTCATCCGGCATTCAGAGATAAAATACATAGAAACATAGAATGTGTCGGCAGATAAGAACCATTTGGCCCATCTAGTCTGCCCAATATACTAAATACTATGGATAGCCCCTGGCCCTATCTTATATGAAGGATGGCCTTATGCCTATCCCATGCATGCTTAAACTCCTTCACTGTATTCGCAGCTGCCACTTCTTCAGGAAGGCTATTCCATGCAACCACTACTTTTAAACCTTTGCCCCTCTAATTTAAAACTATGTCCTCTTGTAGCAGTTTTTCTTCTTTTAAATATTCTTTCCTCTTTTACCTTGTTGATTCCCTTTATGTATTTAAAAGTTTCTATCATATCCCCTCTGTCTCGTCTTTCATCCAAGCTATACATGTTAAGGTCCTTTAATCTTTCCTGGTAAGTTTTATCCTGCAATCCATGTACCAGTTTAGTAGCTCTTCTCTGAACTCTCTCCAAAGTATCAATATCCTTCTGGAGATATGGTCTCCAGTACTGAGCACAATACTCCAAATGAGGTCTCACTAGTGCTCTGTAGAGCGGCATGAGCACCTCCCTCTTTCTACTGGTAATTCCTCTTGCTATACACCCAAGCATTCTGCTAGCATTTCCTGCTGCTCTATGACATTGTCTGCCTACCTTTAAGTCTTCTGAAATAATGACCCCTAAATCCCTTTCCTCAGATACTGAGGTTAGGACTGTATCACTGATTTTATATTCTGCTCTTGGGTTTTTACGTCCCAGGTGCATTATCTTGCACTTATCAACATAAAATTTTAGTTGCCAGATTTTTGACCATTCCTCTAGTTTTCCTAAGTCCTTTTCCATTTGGTGTATTCCTCCAGGAACATCAACCCTGTTACAAATCTTTGTATCATCAGCAAAAAACACACCTTACCATTGAGGCCTTCTGAAATTTCGCTGATAAAGATATTAAACAATATGGGTCCCAGAACAGATCCCTGAGGTACCCCACTGATAACAAGACCTTGGTCTGAATATACTCCATTGACTACAACCCTCTGTAGTCTGTCCCTCAGCCACTGCCTAATCCATTCAACAATATGGGAGTCCAAGCCCAATGACTGCACTTTATTGATAAGCCTTCTATGTGGGACAGTATCAAAAGCCTTACTAAAGTCTAGATAAGCAATGTCTACTGCACCTCCTCCATCTATTATTTTAGTCACCCAATCAAAAAAATCTATAAGATTAGTTTGACATGATCTCCCTGAAGTAAATCCATGCTGTTTTTCATCTTTCAATCCATGGGATTTTAGATGGTCCACAATCCTCTCCTTAAGTATGGTTTCCATTCATTTCCCCACTATTGATGTCAGGCTTACTGGCCTATAGTTGCCCGATTCCTCCTTACTACCTTTCTTGTGAATGGGCACAACATTTGCTAATTTCCAATCTTCTGGGACGACTCCTGTTGCCAGTGATTGGTTAAATAAATCTGTTAATGGTTTTGCTAGTTCACCGCTGAGCTCTTTTAATAGCTTTGGGTGTATCCCATCAGGCCCCTGTGACTTATTTGTATTAATTTTAGACAGTTGACTTAGAACCTCTTCCTCTGTGACTTAGAACCTCTTCCTCTGCAGCGTGTGGACCATTTTTAGCCCAAAGCAGCTCATCTCAGTCATCAGGCCTTTTTTAGTCGAATGTATCGCCCACTGTCAGTCCCTTTGGGGATCCATCCCTCATTCATCTTAATAAAGGTGAGGTAATCTAGACTTTTTTGACCTAGGCGACTTCTCTTCTCAGTGACAATACCTCCTGCTGCACTGAAGGTCCTTTCTGAAAGGACACTTGAAGCGGACAGGCCAGAAGTTCTATAGCAAATTGGGATAGCTCAGGCCACAGGTCAAGCCTGCACACCCAGTAGTCAAGGGGTTCATCGCTCCTCAGAGTGTCGATATCTGCAGTTAAGGCGAGGTAGTCTGCTGCCTGTCGTTCAAGTCGTTCTCTGAGGGTGGACCCCGAAGGGCTGTGACGATGCGTAGGACTTAAAAAGCAACGCATGTCCTCCATCGACAACACATCTGTAAAGCGTCCTGTCCTTGCCGGCGTGGTCATGGTAGGAGGAGGATTACTTTCACCTCTTCCCCTGTTAGATTCCCATTGTGCTGTGACATTACCCTTATATGCTGTGTAAAGAATACTTTTTAATTTATTTTGGAACTGCTGCATCCTTTCCGACTTCCGGTAATTCGGTAACATTTCAGGCACTTTCTGCTTATACCGGGGGTCTAGTAGCGTGGCCACCCAGTACAGGTCGTTCTCCTTCAGCCTTTTTATACGAGGGTCCCTCAACAGGCACGACAGCATGAAAGACCCCATTTGCACAAGGTTGGATGCCGAGCTCCCCATTTCCCGTTCCTCGTCCTCACTGATCTCACTGAAGGTCTGTTCTTCCCCCCAGCCACGTACAACACCATGGATACCAGATAGGTGACAACGAGCACCCTGGGATGCCTGCTGTGGTTGGTCTTCCTCCTCCTCAAAGCCACATTCCTCCTCTGACTCCTCCTCCTCAGACTCCTCTTCCAGCATTGCCGCAGGTCCAGCAAGCGATGCTGATAAGGCTGTTTCTGGTGGTGATGATGGTGACTACAACTCTTCCTCTTCACGCTCATTTACGGCCTGATCCAGCACTTTTCGCAGGGCACGCTCCAGGAAGAAAACAAATGGGATGATGTCGCTGATGGTGCCTTCGGTGCGACTGACTAGGTTTGTCACCTCCTCAAAAGGACGCATGAGCCTACAGGCATTGCACATAAGCGTCCAGTAATGTGGCAAAAAAATTCCCAGCTCCGCAGAGGCTGTCCTAGCACCCCAGTCCTACAAATACTCGTTGACGGCTTTTTCTTGTTGGAGCAGGTGGTCGAACATTAGGAGTGTTGAATTCCAACGTGTCGGGTTGTCGCAAATCAAGCGCCTCACTGGCATGTTGTTTCGGCGCTGAATGTCTGAAAAGTGCGGCATGGCCGTGGAGGAAAGCCTGAAATGGCCACACACCTTCCTGGCCTGCTTGAGGACATCCTGTAAGCCTGGGTACTTATGCACAAAGCGTTGTACGATCAGATTACACACATGTGCCATGCACGGCACATGTGTCAACTTGCCCAAATTCAATGCCGCCAACAAATTGCTTCCGTTGTCACACACCACTTTGCCAATCTCCAGTTGGTGCGGAGTCAGCCACTGATCCACCTGTGCGTTCAGGGCGGACAGACTATCTGCTTTCAGGCAAGTCAACCCCAAGACGGCGTGACACTGTCGTATCCGGATTGTGGAATAGCCGCTGGGGGGGTGCCGTTGATGTGGAGCAAGACGCAGCAGCAGAAGAGGACTCAGCCGTGGAGGTTATGGAAGAGGATGGAGTAGGGGGAGTAGAGGAGGTGGCAGCAGGCCTGCCTGCAAGTCGTGGCGGTGTCACCAACTCCTCTGCAGAGCCATGCATTCCATGCTTGGCAGCCGTCAGCAGGTTTACCCAATGTGCAGTGTAGGTGATATACCTGCCCTGACCGTGCTTTGCAGACCAGGTATCAGTGGTCAGTTGGACCCTTGCCCCAACACTGTGTGCCAGACATGCCATGAATTCCTTTTGCACAATCGAGTACAGGTTGGGGATTGCCTTTTGTGCAAAGAAATTTCAGCCGGGTACCTTCCACTGCGGTGTCCCAATAGCTAAGAAAGGCCTCAGACTCCACCAGCTTGTATGGTAAAAGCTGGCGGGCTAAGAGTTCCGATAAGCCAGCTGTCAGACGCCGGGCAAGGGGTGACATTGGCTTCTTACGCTCAAACATGTCCTTGACAGACACCTGACTGTGGGCAGATGAGCAGGAACTGCTCAAGGCGAGAGGCGGAGTGGCGGGTGGTTCAGAGGGGGCAAGGAGGACAGCAGTGGTTGACGTGGCTGAAGATGCTGGACCAAGAGGAGGATGGTGGCTTTGAGTTTGTGTGCTGCTTTTACTCATGTGTTGATCCCATAGGCATTTGCGATGTTAGATCATGTGCCTTCGCAAAGCAGTTGTGCCTAGGTGGGTGTTGGACTTCCCACGACTCAGTTTCTTTTGGCACAGGTTGCAAATGGCATCGCTGTTATCAGAGGCAGACACACACAAAAAATGCCACACTGCTGAGCTTTGCAATGACGGCAATCTGGTGGTGGCAACAGCATGCGTTGATTGGCGTGCTGTCTGGCTGACCACGGGTGCCAATACATGCTGTCTGACTGTGCCACTGGCTCCTTGCGATGACCTCCCCCTGCTTCCAACTCGTCTCCTCCTCCTCTCTGTCTCCCCATCTGAACTTTCCCCCTGTTCTTCTTCTCTTCTTCTCTTCTTCACTCCACGTTCCACATGTTGGCCAGGCTTTGTGAGCAGCAGAGGGCAGTAGTGGAATACCAGCTGCAACATGGTCATCTCCTTTCCAGTCAGCTTCCGCTCTTCTAAAGCGACGAGTGGGCATGGATGTCTAACCTCTGTGAGGTTTTACGCAACTTTGAGGAATCAACACAGATGGTGAGCGCAGTGGTGTATCTTGGTTTTGTGCTGCCCTAGGCGAGACTAAACTCGGGCAGCCCCCTAATATAAATTTGACCCACCCCTTCCTCTGTAAACCCCATCCCTTCCTCTTTAGGCTCCACTCTTTCCTGTTAGAGCTAGCGATAGTACAGTATTAACCCCTCCCTAATTCTCCCTCCTCTAACCACCCAACGGGTCCCAACCCCCCTTACCCCAACCCCCCCTTACTGTAATTTAAGTACTTACAGTTTTTGAAGACAGCAGGCTCAGGGATCAGTGCATTGGTGGCCGGGGGCCTGGCCTCAGTTTTCACGGTGACCGTGTGCAGGATCCGTTCTGCACTTGGAGGAGATAAGGCTCACCCTAGCGTTGCCGGCCCGTGACTCCACCTCCGTGTGACGTCACAACGTCAACGTGCGGACGCAAAAGGCAGGGGAGGTCAGGAGGAAGTCAGGAGGAGGAGGAAGTAAGTCTTTCAACTCCTTCACTATGCGGCGCCAGCGATGCCGCTCGCATAGTGAAGGATCGGATCGGACAAGGTGCAAAAAAAATATTTAGCATATTGTGTAACTATCACTAAGCAAACAAGGCATTTTGCTGCCCCATTGGCAAGTGCCGCCCTAGGCAAATGCCTTGTTTGCCTTGTGATAGATACACCCCTGGGTGAGCGGTGATGCTGCTATTATCAGAGTAACCATCCCACTTCTGTGTCTACTGAAATGCTCGCTTATCACAATGAAGGCAGACGCTATGCATGTGGAAGAGGTGTAAATGGGGGAAGACAGATCGCATGGTGATAGCCAGACCACCCTCAGTTTGTCTTCTCAGCACAAATTGGATGATGATGAGGAGGAGGAGCAGAAGACGGTTGCCTCCGCAACAGAGGGTAGTACCCATAGCAGGTTTATCCCATCTGTTCAGCGTGGATGGCCGACGAGGAGGAAGAGGATGAGGAGATTGAGATTCATCCTCCTGATGAGGACAGCGAAGTCTTGTCTGTTGGGACTCTGGCACACATGGCTGACTTTATGTTATGCTGCCTTTCCCGTGACCCTCGCGTTATAAGCATTTTGGCCAACACCGATTACTGTTTGTTCACCCTTCTTGACAACGCTGGCGGCAGAGTACTTAGTTCCTTTTGCAACCGAGAAGTGGAGGCAAGGGGAACACACAGCAGTTCCAACAGAGGCAGGGCAACACTCTCCAAGGCCTGGGACAGTTTCATGACACCCCGCTAGCATCCTCACCCTGTTGCGCTGCCTAGTGTCACAAGGAGGGAAAAGTTTTGGAAGATGGTGAAGGAGTACGTAGCAGACCATGTCAGCGTCCTTAGTGATCCCTCTGTGCCTTACAGATATTGGGTGTCCAAGCTGGACACGTGGCATGAACTGGCACTCTACGCCTTGGAGGTGCTGGCCTGCCCTGCCGCCAGCGTTTTGTCAGAGCGGGTATTTAGTGCTGCTGGGGGCATAATAACTGATAAGCGCATCCGCCTGTCAACTGAAAATGCTGACCGGTTGACTCTTATAAAAATTAACAAGGTCTGGATTGCCCCTGACTTCTCTACTCCACCAAAGGAAAGCGGCTGAACGTAAAGGCTCTTTAAATGTGGATTTTATGGTGTATTGAATACACTGTATTTCCATGCACCCTTCCACCACAAAAAAGGGTATATTGTTTAATCTTCCTTTTCTCATCCTCCTCCATCATATCAACATGCTTATTAGGCTGCCCTCGCTCCTAATGTTTTAGAGGGTCAGCTCAGCAGCAGACCCTCACCCCAAAGGTTTTAGAGGGTCACCAGCAGGCCCTCGCCCATAATGTTTTAGATGGTCAGATCAGCAGCAGGCACTCGCCCCTAATGTTTTAGAAGGTCAGCTCAGCAGCAGACCCTCACCCCTAATGTTTTAGATGGTCATATCAGCAGCAGACGTTCACCCCTAATGTTTTAAATGGTCAGATCAGCAGCAGTCCCTCACCCCTAATGTTTTAGAGGGTCACCAGCAGGCCCTTGCTCCTAAAGTTTTTGAGGGTCACCAGCAGGCCATCAATCATAATTTTTCAAGGGTGTGTATGAGGCCCTCCTTTATAAAGGGTGTATTGGAGTGCCGGTTCCTTGTAATTTTTGGCAGCCCTTTCACTTAGTGCATAGGCTTTATGAGTGTAGGAGTCCCACTACCAGAACAATTGTACCACAATGTGAATGAGGCCCTCCTTTATGTGATATACAGGTTTATCGGAGTATCTCTTCCTTGTAATTTTTGGCAGCACTTGACAAGATCTTATTAGCTGTATTCAGGATCATAATCCCTAACAAGCAGAGAGGAGGATGTGGATGTGGATAATGATCAGCAGCACTTGTATGCAGTCTCCATTACCACAGTCTGACCTGTTCATCTTCTTTATACTTCGTGTCTCTTCATGAACTTCATTCCCACAGAGATTCAGCAGAAGATCTTATCATCTGTATTAAGGGTCATAATCCCCGACAAGCAGAGCAGATAGGAGGATGAGGCAGCTCTTTACCTCAGTGTTGTGAAGTAACTTGTCATATGTGATTAGGATATGTTTTGTTCTCAGCTTTTAACATTGGCCTGAGGAATTAGCTAGTATTGTCAGTTGCGTATCATTTTGGTGCATTTTTTGCAGTGATTTGTGCATGTATATTTTTTCATCTGCACAATGTATTATTTTGTGTATGATGTCCTTGTGGTGCATGCGGTCCGCGCCGGCATCTTCCATTGTATGCATTTTTTGCTGGGGAATGCCGGTGCCTGCGGACCGCATGTGGAGGAATTGCTCAACCGGTTACAGACACGCTACAGTGTCTGGGTTTGGAGCATTTTCACCCATTAAGGCCACTTTTTTTCAGTGAGTTTTTGTTTTGGGTGCACTAATAGGACAGCAGCCATTTTTTTTCCCCTGATTATTGTTCTCTAGACAAAACAAGCCATTATAACTACTTAAAAAGATATTTCGGAATATATTTATAATAAAGTGATATTTAAGTATTTTCATTTTCTTAATTCCTGGGGAATCCTTTTAAGGCAGTGTCATATTCTTAATCACATTTTATCACTTATAACTATAAGTATTTCATACTGTCCTTATTGTCCCATAAAAAAATCAATTGAGAAATCATAGCTTGACCTGAACAAGTTGAAATGAAGTGCAGAGAGAACAGAAGAAAATTCACTTCATCATTAGATAAGACTCCCAGGCTTGGACTGGCCCACAGGGGTACAGGTAAATACCCCGGTGGGCCAAAGAGCAAGGTGGGTCCCCAATCTCCTACCCCCTGCACAAGTGGCACATAACACAGTAGACTTACTGTGCTACATACCTAGATTCTATATTCCAGCCTATGTTCATATAAAAGACTTGATAGATTATTCAAGAAACTCCCCAGTTTATTATTATAGACAGGATCAGAGCTGAGATGACTTCTAGGTATAGAGGAAAGCTGGCCAGTGTCCCCCAGGAAGGGAAAAGAGAAGGTTCTCAAAGTTGCTGCAGGGACCCCCATAGTCCATCATCTGGTAGCATCTTGCTGCTGAGTGAGCAGGTAATATTTGAATGTATCTGTACGGTGGGCCCCCAAAATAAATTTTACTGATGGGCCCTAGGCACCCCAGTCCGACACTGAAGACTCCCCTTCACGCTTGTTAATTGAGCAGTAAGAGACACTGACGGGTGTGGTTTGTGTCTTTTCGCAGCCTACTGTTCATTTGCAATTTTTCATTACGTGGTAGACATGATTATTATGAAACAGGTCCCTTGGAATACTCTACCTGACAACTCCACTAGGCAAAAAACTGTGGTTGTCAGATTATATACAGTACAGACCAAAAGTTTGGACACACCTTCTCATTCAAAGAGTTTTCTTTATTTTCATGACTATGAAAATTGTAGATTCACACTGAAGGCATCAAAACTATGAATTAACACATGTGAAATTATATACATAACAAAAAAGTGTGAAACAACTGAAAATATGTCATATTCTTGCTTCTTCAAAGTAGCCACCTTTTGCTTTGATTACTGCTTTGCACACTCTTGGCATTCTCTTGATGAGCTTCAAGAGGTAGTCACCTGAAATGGTTTTCCAACAGTCTTGAAGGAGTTCCCAGAGATGTTTAGCACTTGTTGGCCCTTTTGCCTTCACTCTGCGGTCCAGCTCACCCCAAACCATCTCGATTGGGTTCAGGTCCGGTGACTGTGGAGGCCAGGTCATCTGGCGCAGCACCCCATCACTCTCCTTCATGGTCAAATAGCTCTTACACAGCCTGGAGGTGTTATTTTGGGTCATTGTCCTGTTGAAAAATAAATGATGGTCCAACTAAACGCAAACCGGATGGAATAGCATGCCGCTGCAAGATGTTGTGGTAGCCATGCTGGTTCAGTATGCCTTCAATTTTGAATAAATCCCCAACAGTGTCACCAGCAAAGCACCCCCACACCATCACACCTCCTCCTCCATGCTTCACGGTGTGAACCAGGCATGTAGAGTCCATCCGTTCACCTTTTCTGCGTCGCACAAAGACACAATGGCTGGAACCAAAGATCTCAAATTTGGACTCATCAGACCAAAGCACAGATTTCCACTGGTCTAATGTCCATTCCTTGTGTTCTTTAGCCCAAACAAGTCTCTTCTGCTTGTTGCCTGTCCTTAGCAGTGGTTTCCTAGCAGATATTCTACCATGAAGGCCTGATTCACACAATCTCCTCTTAACAGTTGTTCTAGAGATGTGTCTGCTGCTAGAACTCTGTGTGGCATTGACCTGGTCTCTAATCTGAGCTGCTGTTAACCTGCGATTTCTGAGGCTGGTGACTCGGATGAACTTATCCTCCGCAGCAGAGGTGACTCTTGGTCTTCCTTTCCTGGGGCGGTCCGCTTGTGAGCCAGTTTCTTTGTAGTGCTTGATGGTTTTTGTGACTGCACTTGGGGACACTTTCAAAGTTTTCCCAATTTTTCGGACTGACTGACCTTCATTTCTTAAAGTAATGATGGCCACTCATTTTTCTTTACTTAGCTGCTTTTTTCTTGCCATAATACAAATTCTAACAGTCTATTCAGTAGGACTATCAGCTGTGTATCCACCTGACTTCTCCACAACGCAACTGATGGTCCCAACCCCATTTATAAGGCAAGAAATCACACTTATTAAACCTGACAGGGCACACCTGTGAAGTGAAAACCATTTCAGGTGACTACCTCTTGAAGCTCATCAATAGAATGCCAAGAGTGTGCAAAGCAGGGGGCGTGGCTTCGGCATGGCGGCGTGAAGACGCGTGTTAGGAGAGCTCTGCGACCAGCCTCAGGAGAACTAGCAAAGACCACTTCCCTACTTGCCTTTCCTGGCCATGACTAAAGGGAGACGATTGAGGAGTCAGCCCGCAATCCCTCCTGAGCAATCCATCAGCCGCTTCCTCCGCTCCAACCAACAAGGAGGCTGTGACTCACCCACAATGGCCGCCGCTCCCTCGTCTCTGCGCCCAGCAGCACAGCCGTTCTCACCGGCGCCAACATTGGAGCTTGCCCGCCCATAAGATCGGCACCTGGGCGACACAACTACTCACTGCGCGGCTCCTGCCTTGATCAATCCGGACACCTGCCCGAGTCCTCCATGGCGCCATGCTGCATCGCTCCAGCCGGATCCCACAGGAACCGCCACTCAGGCCAGTTTGGGGCCTACTGAAAAAGGGGGCCTGCGTACCGATGCCGCCTCTCCCTGTGCGGCAGGCCGACATACTGACGAGCCTAGGCAGACTCTGGAAAGGGACTCAGTTCACATGAACTCCCCTGTTTCTAACTCCACGAGGGGTTTTATGGTAGATAAGGCGCCACTCTTGGTGACCGCTACCCACACTCAAGGCCACATGGGGCCCGTTCCTGCTACCCAGTCCCCCAGCCAAAGTGTGCCGGCCATCTTCTCTATGCTGACACAGCACCCAGAGGAGCCCCAGGGGTCCCCCCTACCCCCACCCTCCATCGACCGCACGCTGGCAGAACTCTGGGAAATGATAAGGGCACTGCCCACGAAATCAGACCTGGAGGCACAGGTGGCCCGCATTGAGAACAAGCAGGCCCAAGCCTTGCAAGCTGTCCGAGATGACGTCCATCAACTAGACGACCGCTTATCCTTGCTAGAACACCGCTACGCAGTTACCGCTTCTATGGTTCCTTCCCACTCAGAGTCACTATCTGCACATACTTCTCAAATGCAGGACTTCTCTCTACACCTCGACAACGTGGAAAATAGAGGCCGCCGGAATAATCTTAAGCTCCGTAACATCCCGGAATCTGTTCTCAACGACCAGCTACACTCCACCGTGGTCGGCATTTTTAACTCTGTCTTGGACAATCCTCCTCAGACCAAGATTGAGCTTGACAGAGTTCACAGAACCGCAGGACCCAGAAACCGTGATGTGGATAGACCACGTGATGTCATATGCCGGGTCCATTTTTACACAGTCAAAGAGCGTATCCTACGCAAAGCTTGGGAAAAGAAGGAGCTTCTCTTTGAGGATATACCAATTACTATCCTGCCTGATGTATCCCGCCTAACCTTATCTATGCGAAGAATGGTCAGGCCCCTGTTGGAAGCAATTAAAGACGTAGGAGCATTCTACCGCTGGGGTCATCCATTTCATATTACTGTCCGGTACCCTAACGGCCAGTCCATGCAGGTCCGCTCTCCGACTGACCTTCAGGATCTGTTCAGATTCTTTGACATCCGTCTCTTCACAGTTCCTGACTGGACATTGCCTCCATCTCTACAAGGTCTGCCACAAGATCTGGATTTTCCGCAAAGATCGTCATCCACTTCCCCGAGACAGGTATCTCCTGGCCGTTCCAGCTCCTTCCGCGGCCACCTTTTTAGGCCACAATACCAGCCTCCACGGCGCCTTCCTCCACCTCCTCGCTGATCCTCCGTTGTGACCTCTACTGCTGAGACTCTCTGTCTGCATTATTGAAGGTGGCTCTGCTGAGCTGTTCTCTACGTCCCTTCAATCTTCGTGGACTCCTGTGGTCTTACGATAGACTCAACACCTCCTCTCAGGTGTTTCTTGTCTTTTCCTTGTGCTAACTTCTTTCCCTCTGTCTTGTGAGTTTCTACTCCTATCACTACCCTCTTCTATCCTCCCCAGTCAAAATACCACAACCTCTGGGGAAGGGGTCTTTGAGATGCAATCCTGTCCTTACTTTCTTTTCTGGTCACGGGTCGCTCTCCGTGTGATATGTTTTTCATCTTCCTTCGTAGACGCCATCTGTTCCTCTTCCCCCACTAGGGCACTGTGAGTTCCTGCCTTTGTAAACCGTAATAGACAGGATACTCGCAGTTACTTCTACCTTGACAGGTTTCCGTCCCTCGGCTGAGGGCTAGATTTCCTCCTTCCTTCCGTCCCACTATCCTCATCCCCCTCCCTTGCCTTCCCCTATCCCTGTTGTCACTCCTCACTCTCACTGAGATATCTTGTTCATATTTATTCTCTATCTCACATTGTTGAACCATGTCTGATGTTTTATTGGTCTCCCTTAATGTGCAGGGGTTGAACTTACCTGAAAAGAGATCGTCCCTTCTGCGTCTCCTCTGGAAGAAACGTGCGCATGTAGCATTTATCCATGAAACCCATTTTCTTTCATCTTCCACTCCGAAGCTCTCGGACAAGTGTTTTCCACATGCCTATCATAGCACTGATCCTGATACCAAGACGAAAGGTGTCTCTATTCAACGCTATCTCGTGGGACCTGATCGACTCTCGCACTGATGGGGCAGGCAGGTACCTATTTATAAAGGGTAACTTAGCCGGCTCTAAGGTTACATTGGCATCAGTCTATGCCCCCAACAATGGTCAGGTGGGTTTTTTATCTAGGACCCTTAGGGCTTTGGAGGAATATTGTCCTAAACCCTCGCTTGGACTCCTCCAGGGGCCAGGTTTCCTTCCCTCTCTCCACCATTACCAAACTCAAGGAGCTCTTGTTTTCCCACCAACTTGCTGATGCCTGGCGTATCCTTCATTCAACATCCCGAGACTACACATTCTTTTCCCACCCCCACAACTCCTACTCCAGATTGGATTATTTCCTCCTGAACCATGCTAGACTAGACCTTCTCTCTAAAGTAGAAATTGACCCTATTACTTTCTCTGACCACGCCCTAGTCTCCATATCCCTCTCCTTCCCGACCCACCAATCCAGAGCCTGGCACTGGCAGCTAAATGACTCACTTCTCCAAGACCTTGAGGTCTGTAAAGGGGGAATATTAGTCACCAATATTATGCGAATATCGATAATTAATATTCCTAAATAGGAGGAGCCGTCTAGTGAAGACTCCGCCTATTTATGCCTTTATATAATAACAACACAATACTTTCGCTATGCTTTACACTAATCACTAATGCTAGCTGCATGCGCCTTACTTACTACCACTAACAAGTACACACTACACAAAGGGTACAAGTAACACAGTATTTAATACACCAAGCACGCAATACAGTAATTACACAACACTAAATACACAGTACTCCACTACACTACACGTTCCCAAATTCCACCCACAAACTAACTATACAATACACACATACAAGTATAACAACCCACCCCACCTAGCTCTATACTGTCCCTACGGGGTTACAAGACAATACACACATCAATGGCTCAGCAGGGGTTAATACTTGCAGGCCATGAAATATTGTTTGCAGAGCAACCGCATACTCAACAGAGGCAGGCAGGACAGGGGAACAGGGCACGGACATACAAAGTGTCCGGGGGGGGGGGGGGGGGGGGACCAGGGCAGAATGCCTGGCAGGGAAAGGGTTAATCAGGGGAGAGCATGTAAGGGCCACTGGAGATAGCGTTTGGGTCACCAGGGGTATAGCAAGGGTTAGTAACCAGGGGGGTCAGGGGTAGCCAGGGGATGCAGATATGCCTGGCCTGGTATCAGGAGCCCAGGCACTGCGGGGGTTAGTAACCAGGGGGTCAGGGGTTAAGTTCAGGGGGTTAACAGGGATGGTATAATAGGGGAAACAAAGGGGATACTTAGTCCAGCCAGGGGGGCAGGGGGGGCCGCTCCGTCTTGAGCGCCGATCGCACTCTCCTCTGGGGATGCGGCAGGGGTCCTCTGTATTAGCGCAGCGCAGCCTGGGTGGCTGCCTGCGCTTTCTTCTTGGGGTAAGGACTGCGCTCAGGGTGGGGGGGTCCGGTCGGGCGCCTTTTCCGGAGCGCCGGACGCGCTCTCTTCCACGTGGGGGCCCTCACTCCAACTGCCCTCTTGAGTGCCGGGCCGCCGGATATTTAAACCCGGCCGCCCGCACTCCCGCGCTGCGCCGCCCACCAGGGGGCGCGCGCGCGCCCCCATCATCCACGTGGGCCGGCGCAGTGATATGACGTCACTGCGCCGGCCCGCATATCGGGGACGCGCTGCAGACAGGCGGGAGATGCCTTTGATCTCCCGCCTGCTGCCCTTAGCATTCCGGACAGTGCGATTGTAATCGCACTGTCGGAATGCGCATAATAGGAGGAGGGGAGGCTTCTCCCCTTCTTCTATCATGCATAATTATCTCCAACGACGTTGGAGATAATTAGAACAAAGGACTCAGATTCTGTTGAACCCGAGTCCTTTGTAAGCATCAGGATGACCGGATCCAGTCCGGCCATTCTGATGCAATTAGCCAGATTGCATCGGTGCGGATGCTTGGGGCACATTCACACCGATGCACCTGGCTCCAGGTATAGGAGGGGGGGGGGGGAATCTATATATATATAATATACATGCATATGGATGCTTGGGGCACATCCATACACATGTATACATTAATATAAGGGGGCACAGATAATATAAGGGGGCACAGATAATATAAGGGGGCACAGATATCACAAGCCCCTACATATAGGGGGCACAAGCCCCTACATATCATAAGGGGGCACAAGCCCCTACATACATTATCAGGGGGCACGGCTCCCAGGGGACACATATTTCCCACAGGGGCCAACATGAGCCCCTGGGGATCACCATGGGCAGACGTGCGCAGATGCTGGGCACATCTGCGCACATCATCCCATGATGCGGTGGATAATGCATGCACATATACCATACATGCCCGCACATGTTTGCAGGCATGCATGGATATATATGCATACGGCTCAACCGTTCCTCAACAATCCCCCTGTTGTTGGACTTTATAATACGACAATATAATTGGGGGAACGGGTTGAGATATATTTGCCCCCCCCTCAACCCCATCCTTGGTGGAAGTTCAGGAAGAACTGTAGTGTACACTGATCTTAGGTACTTAGACATCCCTAATCCATTTACCTCCGACCTGCCCTTCACCGTAACCTACTCCTCCGTCCACAGGATACACCATCGTACCACACACCCACAGTCTTTTAGTGTCGGCCACCCCCACTTTGGAGTGACCCCACCCCCACAGTCTCTCGGTAATCCGATCTTCAGGTACGGCCCGCCTCCAAGGATTCTGGAGCGGGTTCACCCTCGCAGTCTTTCCTTTCGCAGTCTCTTGGTGTTGGCCACCCCCACTTTGGAGTGGCCACACCCCCACAGTCTCTTGGTACTTCTGCCGTCTAACTGGCCTTTCTTTCAGCAGTCTTTTAGTGTTGGCCACCCCCTCTTTGGAGTGGCCACACCCCCACAGTCTCTCGGTACTTCTGCCGATCTTCAGGTATGGCCCGCCTCCAAGGAATCTGGAGCGGGTTCACCCTCGCAATCTTTGTCCCAACTTTCTTCTATCCTCTTTCCAACGTCTTGACGGGTGCGGTTCTCCCGTGGACAGATTAATAGGTCTTTACAAGGCAGGTCAGACTCTTAAGCGGTGATGTCATAGTACCTAAATTCTACTGCGGAGAACACCTCCGCCACACTACACATCCAGCCCTTCCCTTAAGAACTTCACCGTTCCAGGGTTCAAGGTGGCAAATGAATGATGCCTGTCCCTATCGTGACCTAACCTTATCCCCATTCACACAAAATACATGTCACATCCCTCCCAACACCACCAAATTCCATTACATGTGTGCACCCATAGAGACTCATGCAACCTGGCATTCCTCTCTACCTCCAAAGACACAGGTAGGTTGTAGACCCCTGTGTCAATGGGAAACGACTATAGGATACAAATGTATACAGTCAAAATATAGCTCACCGCAGTGCGTTGGGCGAGTTTTGGGCTGTCACACATTTGTACCTAGAGTGTCTATGGGTACACCATCGACCGACAAACAAAATCCAATACAATGTGCTATGGGGTTTCAGGGTAGTACATGTTATACGTCCCGAACCCCCATTGAAAACAAAACGTGTCCATACAATAATATTTGGCTACAGGAACCATGTTTGGTTATGTCCTGAGCCTCCTCCTCCGGATAGTTCTGTACAGTTCTGGTGTATTTTGGTCAATAAGTCCCTTGACCCTCCAATACACAGTCTACTGTAGATGACGATCACCAGAACCAGAAGAAGTTTCACTGGGTGAAACAAGTGCTCTTCCACCCGAACGTCTCCGAATCTTCCTCCAGAGCCTTAAATAATGCTCCCGCTGGATTGTGGCACAGTAACACCTCTAGGCAGAGGTCGCTTGGTTGCCAAAATCCAGTGGGATCCTCTGGAGCCTCCCAAGAGTGTCAGGGGGAATAGCTGGCCTCTTCCGTGGCCTCTCCTGGGTTTTTCTTCCGCTCCATATAAAACCTATGGCAGAAGAAAATACCAGGTGCTCCCAGGGGAATTTCTCCCCTAACGGTGCAGTTAAATGTACAAAAATTCCCAGCACCAATACCTTTGACCCATGGGTAGAGAAAGGTATTGGGCTGCCCTTTGTCTCACAGGACTCCTCATTATCCCAACACTGGTGTCTGAACACCCTACCTTCAGAGGAGCGTGTCCTCTGCTACACATCCCTCTGCACCGACAGATAAGGATGGCCTCCCTACTAGGTTAGGATAACTGGAGTTCTGTGGACAAAGCACCATCTTGATGGCACCGCATCCCTGTCCACTCATGTGTACCCAGGCTGACTTCCCCCTGTGATCCCATCTTGTGGAGGCCCGCAGAACCAACGACATAGGCATGCCCCGGCTCCTCAGGACCCCACAACACAAGAACACAGTCCACACTCTGCTGCCAAACACTCTGCGTCCAATCCCTATCAGAGCTGTGCTACCTGCTCGGACTAGAATTAAGTGCGCAGCACAACATTACACCAATGTTGTCTGTCCGCCCCAGTCCCCAGCGCAACACAGCCCTACCGAAAACCTTGAGCACAATGGTGTTATCTGTATCGATCCGAGACCCTGGTTGCCCAGAATAATATCACATCATCCTTTGTGTGCTGCATGAAGAAGGTCCTTATGCCTTCTCCCGACCAGCAGGATTTCCCGTGTGATATTATCTGCTCGCTACCCTATACGTTCTCGATCCACAGTATAACACTGCTCCACTCCAAGGGGACACAGAATGAAACAATACAGCAGACGGGACATTACAACACTACATAAATCAGCCTGGTGGAACACACTCATAGACAAGGACCACCATCAACATCAAAAGAACGTTACAATGGACAACAAAAACACACAACATGGACATGTATAGGGTACAAACGGTGTAACAAATAGTACAGGGGTGTCAAATGTTGCCTAGCCTAGCTTGGCCACTCTGGCTCCTCAGCAGCTGATGATGCTGCCAAGAGGTTACCCCTTTATGGCCAAGCTGACTAGACCCCGCTGCACGATTTGCTACCTGAATCCCATCACTGGACACATTGCAATTACTTGCACAAGGGCAATTCCTTGCAATGTGTCCTTTGTTCCCACACCTGAAGCACCTGATTGGGCTTTCTGTCCTGTGTGTTTTGCAGTGCTTTGCTATATGACCCAAGCCACCACAAGCAAAGCATTTGATGTTTGCCCGGTGTGGCTTAGGTCCGTCCACACTGCAACCGCGCTCCCTGAATTGTTCCATCTTCAGGGAGGCACTTTTCACGATGTTTCTTTTCCCTAAAGTCAGGGAAAAATCTCTGTTAGTCTGGACAGGCTTGGTCTGGTGATTTGGCCTGTCACAGACTACTCTCCCCCCTATTTGCCCTGCATAGGGCAAAGTTTTGGGATATTCCGACCCTGACTTTATGGGAAAAGAAAGGGCCGGCACCAACTTGGTGATGACCTGTTGCATGCCAGTCATTATCTGGGAGCTTACAGCAACCTGAGCCTTCAATTTGGCTACCGTCACATTAGTAGAGGCAGTCCGCTCCTTGAAGGCCTTGACCTCAGTATAAGACTGGGTCAACTGAGCCTCAATTTCCTCCTTCTGCTTCTGCATTTCCACTAATTGTGACTGTATTCGAGCCACCTGCGCATCTCGGTCAACAGTAGACTGCACATTCTCCGCCAGCTGTGCCCGCAATGCCGAAACCTGGTCGGAACTATTGGCACAGCACTGGCAGTGAACAGCCGGAGGAATTGTCTCTGTTGACTGAGACACCAGCGCCACTTCCTTTGGCTTACAGATGCTAGCCTCAAACGTATGAACGAGTTTGGCTAGCATCCGAAGCCGTTTAGTGGCCTTATTCAACACCGTCCGTTTGTTAACACAAAGCTTGTCATAACTACAAGCCTGTGCCAACAAATCGGACCACAGCATTTCTGCTGACTTGTATGTGGTGGGGAGGATGGGATTGAATGTACTGTGTTTGCTCAAGTGTTGCAGTGTGGGGAAGTCCATACTCACCGTTTGAGCGTCCATCTTCTCCTTGGGGCCGTACCTCTTCGCAGCTGCTTGGAAGAAGTCCATTTTCCCGGAACGCCTCTTCCCGACCAGCCTGACTTTGTACGTTGCTCCCACGAAGATGGATCTCTTCCAGTGACGTATCCTCTTCTCCCTCGCAATCACTCGAGCGGTGTAGTGACCGTGCAAAGCAAATAGCAAAATATTAATTCACAGATAGAACATAGATTCTCTGCTAAAGATTTTGATCTGCGTTTGGTGCTGTGAGGAAGAGTCGCGTTTCCTGTCCGAATTATCAGGTCCTAGACGCTCAGACCGCTGACCACGTCTCTCCTAGACGCTCAGACCGCTGACCACGTCTCTCTTGCCTGACAATTCACAGGATAACCGACCTCTAACCTCAAAACCAAACACAGATTTCAAAATCCAAGCAGTGGGCCTGGCTCGCCAATGTAAAGGGGGAATATTAATCACCAGTATTATGCGAATATTGATAATTAATATTCATAAATAGGAGGAGCCGTCTAGTGAAGACACCGCCTATTTATGCCTTTATATAACAATTTCAATACTTTCGCTATGCTTACACTGATCACTAATGCTAGCTGCATGCGCCTTACTTACTACCGCTAACAAGTACACACTACACAAAGGGTACAAGTAACACAGTATTTATTAACACCTGACACTACGCACACAATACAGTAACAATACAGCACTAAATATACAATACTCCACTACACGTTCCCAAATTCCACCCACAAACTAACTATACAATACACACATACAGGTATAACAACCCACCCGCCTAGACTGTCCCTACGGGGTTAATTGTTTGCAGAGCAGCTGCATGCTCAACATGAAATATTGTTTGCAGAGCAACCGCATACTCAACAGAGGCAGGCAGGACAGGGGAACAGGGCACGGACATACAAAGTGTCCGGGGGGGGGGGGGGGGGGACCAGGGCGAAATGCCTGGCAGGGAAAGGGTTAATCAGGGGAGAGCATGTAAGGGCCACTGGAGATAGCGTTTGGGTCACCAGGGGTATAGCAAGGGTTAGTAACCAGGGGGGTCAGGGGTAGCCAGGGGATGCAGATATGCCTGGCCTGGTATCAGGAGCCCAGGCACTGCGGGGGTTAGTAACCAGGGGGTCAGGGGTTAAGTTCAGGGGGTTAACAGGGATGGTATAATAGGGGAAACAAAGGGGATACTTAGTCCAGCCAGGGGGGCAGGGGGGGCCGCTCCGTCTTGAGCGCCGATCGCACTCTCCTCTGGGGATGCGGCAGGGGTCCTCTGTATTAGCGCAGCGCAGCCTGGGTGGCTGCCTGCGCTTTCTTCTTGGGGTAAGGACTGCGCTCAGGGTGGGGGGGTCCGGTCGGGCGCCTTTTCCGGAGCGCCGGACGCGCTCTCTTCCACGTGGGGGCCCTCACTCCAACTGCCCTCTTGAGTGCCGGGCCGCCGGATATTTAAACCCGGCCGCCCGCACTCCCGCGCTGCGCCGCCCACCAGGGGGCGCGCGCGCGCCCCCATCATCCACGTGGGCCGGCGCAGTGATATGACGTCACTGCGCCGGCCCGCATATCGGGGACGCGCTGCAGACAGGCGGGAGATGCCTTTGATCTCCCGCCTGCTGCCCTTAGCATTCCGGACAGTGCGATTGTAATCGCACTGTCGGAATGCGCATAATAGGAGGAGGGGAGGCTTCTCCCCTTCTTCTATCATGCATAATTATCTCCAACGACGTTGGAGATAATTAGAACAAAGGACTCAGATTCTGTTGAACCCGAGTCCTTTGTAAGCATCAGGATGACCGGATCCAGTCCGGCCATTCTGATGCAATTAGCCAGATTGCATCGGTGCGGATGCTTGGGGCACATTCACACCGATGCACCTGGCTCCAGGTATAGGAGGGGGGGGGGGGAATCTATATATATATATATATAATATACATGCATATGGATGCTTGGGGCACATCCATACACATGTATACATTAATATAAGGGGGCACAGATAATATAAGGGGGCACAGATAATATAAGGGGGCACAGATATCACAAGCCCCTACATATAGGGGGCACAAGCCCCTACATATCATAAGGGGGCACAAGCCCCTACATACATTATCAGGGGGCACGGCTCCCAGGGGACACATATTTCCCACAGGGGCCAACATGAGCCCCTGGGGATCACCATGGGCAGACGTGCGCAGATGCTGGGCACATCTGCGCACATCATCCCATGATGCGGTGGATAATGCATGCACATATACCATACATGCCCGCACATGTTTGCAGGCATGCATGGATATATGTGCATACGGCTCAACCGTTCCTCAACAATCCCCCTGTTGTCGGACTTTATGATACGACAATATAATTGGGGGAACGGGTTGAGATATATTTGCCCCCCCCTCAACCCCATCCTTGGTGGAAGTTCAGGAAGAACTGTAGTGTACACTGATCTTAGGTACTTAGACATCCCTAATCCATTTACCTCCGACCTGCCCTTCACCGTAACCTACTCCTCCGTCCACAGGATACACCATCGTTACCACACACCCACAGTCTTTTAGTGTCGGCCACCCCCACTTTGGAGTGACCCCACCCCCACAGTCTCTCGGTAATCCGATCTTCAGGTACGGCCCGCCTCCAAGGATTCTGGAGCGGGTTCACCCTCGCAGTCTTTCCTTTCGCAGTCTCTTGGTGTTGGCCACCCCCACTTTGGAGTGGCCACACCCCCACAGTCTCTTGGTACTTCTGCCGTCTAACTGGCCTTTCTTTCATCAGTCTCTTAGTGTCGGCCACCCCCTCTTTGGAGTGACCACACCCCACAGTCTCTCGGTACTTCTGCCGATCTTCAGGTATGGCCCGCCTCCAAGGCATCTGGAGTGGGTTCACCCTCACAGTCTCAGTCCCAACTTTCTTCAGTCAAATATCCGTTTCCACTCTTGAAGGGTGCGGTTCTCCCGTGGACAGATTTATAGGTCTTTACAAGGCAGGTCAGACTCTTAAGCGGTGATGTCATAGTACCTAAATTCTACTGCGGAGAACACCTCCGCCACACTACACATCCAGCCCTTCCCTTAAGAACTTCACCGTTCCAGGGTTCAAGGTGGCAAATGAATGATGCCTGTCCCTATCGTGACCTAACCTTATCCCCATTCACACAAAATACATTTCATATCCCTCCCAACACCACCAAATTCCATTACATGTGTGTACCCATAGAGACTCATGCAACCTGGCATTCCTCTCTACCTCCAAAGACACAGGTAGGTCGTAGACCCCTGTGTCAATGGGAAACGACTATAGGATACAAATGTGTACAGTCAAATGATAGCTCACCGCAGTGCGTTGGGCAAGTTTTGGGCTGTCACACATTTGTACCTAGAGTGTCTATGGGTACACCATCGACCGACAAACAAAATCCAATACAATGTACTATGGGGTTTCAGGGTAGTACAATTATACGTCCCGAACCCCCATTGAAAACAAAACGTGTCCATACAATAATATTTGGCTACAGGAACCATGTTTGTGTATGTCCTGAGCCTCCTCCTCCGGATAGTTCTGTACAGTTCTGGTGTATTTTGGTCAATAAGTCCCTTGACCCTCAACCGACTGTAGATGACGATCACCAGAACCAGAAGAAGTTTCACTGGGTGAAACAAGTGATGCTCTTCCACCCGAACGTCTCCGAATCTTCCTCCAGAGCCTTAAATAATGCTCCCGCTGGATTGTGGCACAGTCCTCCATCTAAACACCTCTAGGCAGAGGTCGCTTGGTTGCCAAAATCCAGTGGGATCCTCTGGAGTCCTCCCAAGAGTGTCAGGGGGAATAGCTGGCCTCTTCCGTGGCCTCTCCTGGGTTTTTCTTCCGCTCCATATAAAACCTATGGCAGAAGAAAATACCAGGTGCTCCCAGGGGAATTTCTCCCCTAACGGTGCAGTTAAATGTACAAAAATTCCCAGCACCAATACCTTTGACCCATGGGTAGAGAAAGGTATTGGGCTGCCCTTTGTCTCACAGGACTCCTCATTATCCCAACACTGGTGTCTGAACACCCTACCTTCAGAGGAGCGTGTCCTCTGCTACACATCCCTCTGCACCAACAGATAAGGATGGCCTCCCTACTAGGTTAGGATAACTGGAGTTCTGTGGACAAAGCACCATCTTGATGGCACCGCATCCCTGTCCACTCATGTGTACCCAGGCTGACTTTCCCCCTGTGATCCCATCTTGTGGAGGCCCGCAGAACCAACGGCATAGGTATGCCCCGGCTCCTCAGGACCCCACAACACAAGAACACAGTCCACCCTCTGCTGCCAAACACTCCTGCGTCCAATCCCTATCAGAGCTGTGCTACCTGCTCGGACTAGAATTAAGTGCGCAGCACAACATTACACCAATGTTGTCTGTCCGCCCCAGTCCCCAGCGCAACACAGCCCTACCGAAAACCTTGAGCACAACAGTGTTATCTGTATCGATCCGAGACCCTGGTTGCCCAGAATAATATCACATCATCCTTTGTGTGCTGCATGAAGAAGGTCCTTATGCCTTCTCCCGACCAGCAGGATTTCCCGTGTGATATTATCTGCTCGCGACCCTATACGTTCTCGATCCACAGTATAACACTGCTCCACTACAAGGGGACACGGAATGAAACAAGACAGCAGACGGGACATTACAACACTACATAAATCAGCCTGGTGGAACACACTCATAGACAAGGACCACCATCAACATCAAAGAGAACGTTACAACAGACAACAAAAACACACAACATGGACATGTACGGGGAACAAACGGTGTAACAAATAGTACAGGGGTGTCAAATGTTGCCTAGCCTAGCTTGGCCACTCTGGCTCCTCAGCAGCTGATGATTCTGCCAAGAGGTTACCCCTTTATGGCCAAGCTGACTAGACCCCGCTGCACGATTTGCTACCTGAATCCCATCACTGGACACATTGCAATTACTTGCACAAGGGCAATTCCTTGCAATGTGTCCTTTGTTCCCACACCTGAAGCACCTGATTGGGCTTTCTGTCCTGTGTGTTTTGCAGTGCTTCGCTATATGACCCAAGCCACCACAAGCAAAGCATTTGATGTTTGCCCGGTGTGGCCTAGGTCCGTCCACACTGCAACCGCGCTCCCTGAATTGTTCCATCTTCAGGGAGGCACTTTTCACGATGTTTCTTTTCCCCAAAGTCAGGGAGAAATCTCTGTTAGTCTGGACAGGCTTGGTCTGGTGATTTGGCCTGTCACAGACTACTCTCCCCCCTATTTGCCCTGCATAGGGCAAAGTTTTGGGATATTCCGACCCTGACTTTATGGGAAAAGAAAGGGCCGGCACCAACTTGGTGATGACCTGTTGCAAGCCAGTTATTATCTGGGAGCTTACAGCAACGTGAGCCTTCAATTTGGCTACCGTCACATTAGTAGAGGCAGTCCGCTCCTTGAAGGCCTTGACCTCAGTATAAGACTGGGTCAACTTAGCCTCAATTTCCTCCTTCTGCTTCTGCATTTCCACTAATTGTGACTGTATTCGAGCCACCTGCGCATCTCGGTCAACAGTAGACTGCACATTCTCCGCCAGCTGTGCCCGCAATGCCGAAACCTGGTCGGAACTATTGGCACAGCACTGGCAGTGAACAGCCGGAGGAATTGTCTCTGTTGACTGAGACACCAGCGCCACTTCCTTTGGCTTACAGATGCTAGCCTCAAACGTATGAACGAGTTTGGCCAGCATCCGAAGCCGTTTAGTGGCCTTATTCAACACCGTCCGTTTGTTAACACAAAGCTTGTCATAACTACAAGCCTGCGCCAACAAATCGGACCACAGCATTTCTGCTGACTTGTATGTGGTGGGGAGGATGGGATTGAATGTACTGTGTTTGCTCAAGTGTTGCAGTGTGGGGAAGTCCATACTCACCGTTTGAGCATCCATCTTCTCCTTGGGGCCGTACCTCCTCGCAGCTGCTTGGAAGAAGTCCATTTTCCCGGAACGCCTCTTCCCGACCAGCTTGACTTTGTACGCTGCTCCCACGAAGATGGATCTCTTCCAGTGACGTATCCTCTTCTCCCTCGCAATCACTCGAGCGGTGTAGTGACCGTGCAAAGCAAATAGCAAAATATTAATTCACAGATAGAACATAGATTCTCTGCTAAAGATTTTGATCTGCGTTTGGTACTGTGAGGAAGAGTCGCGCTTCCTGTCCGAATTATCAGGTCCTAGACGCTCAGACCGCTGACCACGTCTCTCCTAGACGCTCAGACTGCTGACCACGTCTCTCTTGCCTGACAATTCACAGGACAACCGACCTCTAGCCTCAAAACCAAACACAGATTTCAAAATCCAAGCAGTGGGCCTGGCTCGCCAATGTAAAGGGGGAATATTAATGACCATTATTATGCGAATATCGATAATTAATATTCCTAAATAGGAGGAGCCGTCTAGTGAAGACTCCGCCTATTTATGCCTTTATATAATAACAACACAATACTTTCGCTATGCTTTACACTAATCACTAATGCTAGCTGCATGCGCCTTACTTACTACCACTAACAAGTACACACTACACAAAGGGTACAAGTAACACAGTATTTAATACACCAAGCACGCAATACAGTAATTACACAACACTAAATACACAGTACTCCACTACACTACACGTTCCCAAATTCCACCCACAAACTAACTATACAATACACACATACAAGTATAACAACCCACCCCACCTAGCTCTATACTGTCCCTACGGGGTTACAAGACAATACACACATCAATGGCTCAGCAGGGGTTAATACTTGCAGGCCATGAAATATTGTTTGCAGAGCAACCGCATACTCAACAGAGGCAGGCAGGACAGGGGAACAGGGCACGGACATACAAAGTGTCCGGGGGGGGGGGGGGGGGGGGACCAGGGCAGAATGCCTGGCAGGGAAAGGGTTAATCAGGGGAGAGCATGTAAGGGCCACTGGAGATAGCGTTTGGGTCACCAGGGGTATAGCAAGGGTTAGTAACCAGGGGGGTCAGGGGTAGCCAGGGGATGCAGATATGCCTGGCCTGGTATCAGGAGCCCAGGCACTGCGGGGGTTAGTAACCAGGGGGTCAGGGGTTAAGTTCAGGGGGTTAACAGGGATGGTATAATAGGGGAAACAAAGGGGATACTTAGTCCAGCCAGGGGGGCAGGGGGGGCCGCTCCGTCTTGAGCGCCGATCGCACTCTCCTCTGGGGATGCGGCAGGGGTCCTCTGTATTAGCGCAGCGCAGCCTGGGTGGCTGCCTGCGCTTTCTTCTTGGGGTAAGGACTGCGCTCAGGGTGGGGGGGTCCGGTCGGGCGCCTTTTCCGGAGCGCCGGACGCGCTCTCTTCCACGTGGGGGCCCTCACTCCAACTGCCCTCTTGAGTGCCGGGCCGCCGGATATTTAAACCCGGCCGCCCGCACTCCCGCGCTGCGCCGCCCACCAGGGGGCGCGCGCGCGCCCCCATCATCCACGTGGGCCGGCGCAGTGATATGACGTCACTGCGCCGGCCCGCATATCGGGGACGCGCTGCAGACAGGCGGGAGATGCCTTTGATCTCCCGCCTGCTGCCCTTAGCATTCCGGACAGTGCGATTGTAATCGCACTGTCGGAATGCGCATAATAGGAGGAGGGGAGGCTTCTCCCCTTCTTCTATCATGCATAATTATCTCCAACGACGTTGGAGATAATTAGAACAAAGGACTCAGATTCTGTTGAACCCGAGTCCTTTGTAAGCATCAGGATGACCGGATCCAGTCCGGCCATTCTGATGCAATTAGCCAGATTGCATCGGTGCGGATGCTTGGGGCACATTCACACCGATGCACCTGGCTCCAGGTATAGGAGGGGGGGGGGGGAATCTATATATATATATATATATAATATACATGCATATGGATGCTTGGGGCACATCCATACACATGTATACATTAATATAAGGGGGCACAGATAATATAAGGGGGCACAGATAATATAAGGGGGCACAGATATCACAAGCCCCTACATATAGGGGGCACAAGCCCCTACATATCATAAGGGGGCACAAGCCCCTACATACATTATCAGGGGGCACGGCTCCCAGGGGACACATATTTCCCACAGGGGCCAACATGAGCCCCTGGGGATCACCATGGGCAGACGTGCGCAGATGCTGGGCACATCTGCGCACATCATCCCATGATGCGGTGGATAATGCATGCACATATACCATACATGCCCGCACATGTTTGCAGGCATGCATGGATATATGTGCATACGGCTCAACCGTTCCTCAACAAGGTCACTTCTGAAGTCCGGAGAGACCTGGCTGAGTATTTTGCGAATAATGTGACACCCGAGAGCGACCCCCTTACCATATGGGAAGCTCATAAATGTTTTATCAGAGGCACCTTTATTAAACTAGGGTCCCGTTTGAAAAAGGAAAGGGCAGCAAAGATATCTACTCTTCTATCGCGCATTTACGCGATAGAACAGCAGCATAAACGGACACTGGACTTGCAGCTGGGAGCAGAACTCACCCAGCTGAGAGATCAGGTTCGCTCTCTATGCCTTTCAAAAGCCAAGGCGACCTTAACTAAGTGCCGTAGACTCTACTATGAGCATGGTAACAAACCAGGCAGAACCCTTGCACGGGCTCTACAAAAGACCAGATTGTGCTCCTTTGTCCCCCATGTGTCACTCCCCTCCGGTAGAAAGACCTCTCTCCCTGAAGGAAATAACAGAAGCGTTCAGATCCTACTATCACAACCTGTACAATCTTGACGACTCTCATCAATCCGTTAGCCCTGAATCCAAGAGCAATTAACATGATCTACCAAGCCGTCACTTCTAAGACCCCAACTTTATTCCTATCTACTGACGCCGAGAAGGCGTTCGATAGGGTCAATTGGGAATTTATGTTCGAAACCCTACGATGCGTGGGAATGGGGGACAAAATGATGGCTCGGATTACTAATCTTTACTCCAACCCCACGGCAGTGGTCAAGGTGAACGGCCAGTTTTCCATGCGCCTGTCCATCCGCAATGGAACGAGACAGGGCTGTCCCCTTTCCCTTTTAATATTCGTGATTTGTCTAGAGCCGCTTCTGTGTCATATAAGGGGGAACCCCGATATTTCAGGGCTATGGATTCATGAGACCTCTCACAAGGTTGCAGCTTACGCTGATGATCTTCTGTTCTTCCGCACCAACCCCAGGGTTACCCTCCCAAACCTCTTTCAGGAACTAAAAGTATATGCTTACCTCTCGAACTTTAAGATTAATTATCGAAAATCTGAAGCTTTAAACATAACTCTTTCCCCTTCCACGGTCCAATCTATTTCAGAGAACTTTCCATTTAAATGGGCTCGCTCATCCTTAAAATACCTGGGGATTTTACTGACCCCCACACTCTCTGAGCTCTACCAGGTCAACTACCCGCCTCTTCTCCGAACTATAAAAGCAGATCTAGACAGGTGGCATACTGGTACGTTCTCTTGGTTTGGAAGGATATCTATTTTTAAAATGAATGTGCTGCCAAAAATTCTATTTTTCTTCCAAGCCCTGCCGATCCACATCCCCAGACTCTTTTTCCATACTCTTTTAAAAATGTTGACCCATTTCATATGGGCAGGCAAACCGTCTAGGATAGCCAGGTCAATACTCTTTCGTCCCAAGCTGGAGGGTGGCCTAGGGCTTCCTGACTTCCTCTCATATCATAGGGCATCACATCTTCTTAGGATAGTAGATTAGTGTCGTCACCAAGCCTATAAACAATGGGTCTCAATTGAGCAGTCCTTCCTGATTGCTCCATTGTCAGCCATTCCTTGGTTGTCCACCCAGGTCCCATTGGAGGCACGCCTACACCCGGCTATAGGCCCCTCCATGAAAGCCTTTGCCAGCATTCAAAATCGACGGGTATATCCCTATCCCCCTCTCCTATGTTCCCTATTCTGGGAAACCCTCAGTTCCCCCCAGGGTTGGAGCGTGGTCCCTTCAAGGAGCTGATAAGTTGCAACAAATTCAGGGCCCACCATCTGACTGCCTCAAATCAATGGCTCACCCCTCAACAGATCTTAGAGACGGATGGAATGCCTACTCTCAACCCGTGGCAGTCTAGACAACTCACGCATTTCATGTCTACACTTCCTCCTGCGACTACATACGTTCGAGACAAGACAGACTTTGAGACCCTCTGTGAGCAGTCTGGAGTGACTAGACGTACCCTCTCCCGCACATATAGCTTGCTAATATCTCCCCCAGACCAACCTCCCCCCAACTTTGTCTCTCAATGGGAAACTGACTTAGATATCACACTTTCCTCGGACCAGCGGTTGAGACTATACACGTGCATTCACAAAACATCTATGGCCAGCAATGTTCAAGAAGCGGGTTTCAAACTCATGTCCCGTTGGTATAGGGTCCCAACTAGACTTAACGCCATTTTCCCATCTACCTGACCTTATGCTGGCGATGTGGCTCTGAGAGGGGTACATTACTACATATATTCTGGTTTTGTCCCCTTCTCTTGGCTTTCTGGGACTCTGTATGGGGAATTACGTCTAAGTTCACTACATATACCCTCCCTAAGACACCTGCTTTTTTCCTGCTCCATCAGTGCCAGATTCCTTTGGCATCCTACAATAAGTCTGTGGTAAGGCACTTGGTAAACGCGGCAAGAGCTTGCATCCCATGCCTATGGAGGCAATCATCTGCTCCCTCCATATCAATGTGGATCAATAGAGTTCAGGAGATTATGAGAATGGAAGATCTCACTTCTTCACTGAGACACACTGAGAAAGGATTCTCCAAAACCTGGAGTCATTGGTTGACCTTCTATGACTCTGCTGAATGTAAAGCGCTCCTAGCACCTGAGTGAGAGTGGAGGTTCGTGACTTCTGTCCCCTTTCCTTTTGACCTCCCCCACCCCCTTTTCTTCCCTCCCCTGCCTCCCCCTTTCCTTGTCTTCTCGACATTGTATTTGGATTCGGTTTGCTTTTTACTGTTCCACATTCTATTGTGGTTTTCCCGAGTAGGGCACTATAATTATATGACTTGTCAATTGTCATTTATTGTACTCATGCTTTATTACTGAGTTGTATTCAATATCAATCTCATTGCTTGTCATGCTTTGGACTATTGAAAAATGGAAAAATCCTAAATAAAGAATTTACAAAAAAAAAAAAAAAAAAAGAGTGTGCAAAGCAGTAATCAAAGCAAAAGGTGGCTACTTTGAAGAACCTATAATATGACATAATTTCAGTTGTTTCACACTTTTTTGTTATGTATATAATTCCACATGTGTTTATTCATAGTTTTAAAGCCTTCAGTGTGAATCTACAATTTTCATAGTCATGAAAATAAAGAAAACTCTTTGAATGAGAAGATGTGTCCAAACTTTTGGTCTGTACTGTATATTTGTAGCAACGAGACTGTCAAACATGATTCAGCTGTTTAACTCAAATCTGTGTTGACAGCAGTGAGAGTGGAAAGCAGCTTGGCAGTATTCATACCAGGCTATGTTAGTTTATGACAGTATACTGTAAGGATATCTTGTAATTTGCTGTTCAATGGATGTCCCATCTCTAGGACCCCCAACAATTATCAGAATGAAGACACCACAAATATGGTGGAGATGCCGAGACTGGAATGGGGTTGAGTTCATAGCAAAATGCCTGAATGTACAAAGACAATAGAGAGGTGGTATATTCATTGACAAAAAATTAAGCGACAAGGAGATTTAGGAATCAAATGGAACTTTATGGATGGAATTTATCATGAGGATAATATTTGAAGTCAGATTTGCTTGAGTCTGTGTTGGAGTACTTTATGCCACATTTATCAAATTGCTCCTGTTACTTGATAACTTTGTCTTATCCTTAGACCTAACACTTTTGTCCTGAGGAGCTCCTCCAGTTTTCCTACTCCACCCCCCTCCTGGTGTGAGATTGTGACTTTTTTGTGACTTTTTATAAAAAAAAGTCTCAATGATAAATCTGGAGTAAAACTCATAAACATGGCTAACCAAGCCGACTTTTCCACCCACATTACAAAACTGGAGTAAATGGTGTAAAAATGCAAAAAGTTGGAGAGTTGTTTGCAAGCAAGGGCAAAAAAGTTGAAAAATTTTGTGCAATGGCTTAAATTTTGCAAAAACAAGTGCAAAAAGTAGCAAAAGCCCAATTTTTGGGACTTTTTGACACCAGAATTCGGGAGTGAAGATATGATAAATGAGTGCCATGGACCCATATTTATCAAGACCGGCATCTGCTACATAAAATGCCAATTGTGACTAGAATCTAGTGGATTTGTGACTTTTCCACTCCAAAAATAGGCATAGGGGGAATAATGAATTTCTCCTATAGTGCATACAATGGGGTAAATTTATCAAAACCGGTGTAAAGGAAAACTGGTTTTGTTGCCCATAGCAACCAATCAGATTCCACCTTTCATTTTTCAGAGCTCCTCTTGAAAATGAACAGTGAAATCTGATTGGGCAACTAAGCCAGTTTTCCTTTACCCCAGTTTAATAAATCTCCCCCAATATGTCTGGTGCAGAGCCTCCCACAGGCCTCGGCACTGTCTGTCTCTTCCCCAGACTGGGAGCTCTGTTGGAAGAGCCTAACCCATACTTACATAAGCTCTTCAGCAGGCTGCTAATTAAGCCTCCTTAGCATCTAAGTTGTCTAAGGAACAGAGGAAAAACCCAACTTTTTCAGGCTTTACTTTCTTTCCCAGCTTTCCCTGGGTGAAACGAATTGTTATAGTAACACCAATATGCGGTGGCATAACTAGAGCGCCCCATTGCAAACTTTGGATCGCCCCCCCCCCCCCTATTTTTACAAAGAGGCGGCAGATTTTCTTTACACTAAGTGCTCTTGTTTTGGATCCAGTGGACATCACGCCGATGCCAGCGACACCCTGGATGAGGTAGGACCAGATTTTATTAGAACTGGGTGAGTGTAGCCATGCATTGGGCTTAGGGCTCTTTCACATGAGCGGATCCTGTGCGGGTTATCCGCTGTTTGAAAGAGAGCCAAGCCCCGTTCCGGACAGCAGAGACACGGAACATTAATATGATTTACAATGCTCCGTGCCTCTCTGTGATCTACTGTGATTTTGTAGTAAAAAGATCACATAGAGGCAAAGAGCATTATTAATCACGTTAATGCTCCATGTCTCTGCTGTCTGGAACGGGGCTTGGCACTCTTTCATGCAGTGGATTACTTGCACAGGATCTGCTAGTGTTAAAGAGCCCTAAGCCCAATGCATGGCTACACTCACCCAGTCCTAATAAAATCTGGTCCTACCTCATCAAGGGTGTCGCTGGCATCGGCGTGATGTCCACTGGATATAAAACAAGGTCCCTGTGGTCATGAAAAAAAAAAATAATCACATAAAGAATGGATGGTGACTGCACCTGTGAAATCACCAGCAGGGGGCACTGTGCTGGCCTGCAAGACTGAGCCTTGCTAATGTATAGCAGGGTAATCTAGGACATTTCCCCTAAGTGCTACCACGCAGTACTAATGCCTACATTGTGGCCCCTCACAGTAATGAAGCCCACCTTGTGGCCCCGTCACAATAGTTATGTCCTCCTTGTGGCCCCTCACAGCAGTTATGCCCACCTTTGTTCCTGTCACAGTAGTTATGCCCAGATATGTGTCCCCTCACAGTAGTTATGCAAGATATGTTTCCCCCTCACAGTAGTAATGTCCAGATATGCACCCCCTCACAGTAGTTATAGCCAGATATGTGCCCCCTCACAGAAGTAATGCCCAGATATGTGCCCCCTCACAGAAGTTATGGCCAGATATGTGCCCCCTCACAGTAGATATGCCAGATATGTGTTGTCCCCTCACAGTGGTTATAGCCAGATATGTGCCTCCTCACAGTAGTACTGCCCAGATATGTGCCCCCTCACAGCAGTTATGGCCAGATATGTGCCCCCTCATAGTAGTTATGGCCATATATGCGCCCCCTCACAGTAGTAATGCCCAGATATGTGCTCCCTCACAGTAGTTATGGCCAGATATGTGCCCCCTCACAGTAGATATGCCAGATATGTGCCCCCTCACAGTAGTACTGCCCAGATATGTGCCCCTCACAGCAGTTATGGCCAGATATGTGCCCCCTCACAGTAGTTATGCCAGATATGTGCCTCCTCACAGTGGTTATGGCCAGATATGTGCCCCCTCACAGTGGTTATGTCAGATTATGTGCCCCTCATAGTAGTTATGCCCAGATATGTGCCCCCTCATAGTAGTTATGCCCACATATGTGCCACCTCAAAGTAGTTATGGCAGATTAGGTGCCCCCTCAGTAAAAATCTCCACTTTTATGCCCCCTCACTTTTGTTGTGGCCCCCCTTTTGCGTCCAGTCTGCAGCTTTATGAAAAAACAAACAAAAAAACCCCACATACTTACCGTCTTCCCTGATTACGCGTTCCCACACTCACATCGCGCTGCTGGCTGTGCTGGAGGCCGATTTCTGGACTTTCAGCGCTCCTCCCACAGCCAGCAGCGCGATGTGCGGCCTGCAAGGGGTGCGCCGCAGCTCAGAAGAAGTAAAGCAAGGAGCGGAGAGAGCTCCCTGCTTCACTTTGGAGATGACAGCCCGGAAGTGACAAGAACTGCCAGGTGAGTATGCGCCCCCCACTTGCCTCTGCGCCCCCTCTTGTCTGTGTGCCCGGGGCGCATAATATACATGTTTGAAGAGCGCTCTGACGGCACCCGGCATTGTCACTGTACTTCATGCCAGGCCCTGTCAGAGCGCTCCCATTACATGTGAGAGCAGTGGGCCCCCTCCCCCCGCAGGGCCCAGTCTCACCCACTGCAACCGCGATCGTTACGCCCTGCCAATATGCCACTCTGACAGCTCCACTGCCACTAGGCATATAGGTTCCATATGGAATGCTGAGGCACATTTGCCCACAGATGTTGCAGGTAGACCTGTAGATCCTGCACACTGGAAGGTTGCCAAAGCTGGTGTTCCAGTTTGTCCCATAAGTGCTTGATTGGCGATAAATATGGTGGCTGGACAGGCCAAAGAAGTGCTGCAATCTGGAGGAAACATTCCTGGGAAACCCTTGCTGTGTGTGTGCGAACATTATCCTGCTGGAAAATTTCTGTTGGAAGCCCAGTGTTACAGACATGTGTACTGACAATGCTTGTGGAACCACTGTGCCAAGTAACCAGTTTGAAATTGCACCACAAGGCTAAGGGCATTATTCTGAGCCCTCCTCGGTATTCAGTCTTTAAAGGGAACCTGTCAGCGGGATTTTGTGTATAGAGCTGAGGACATGGGTTGCTAGATGGCCGCTAGCACATCCGCAATACCCAGTCCCCATAGCTCTGTGTGATTTTTTTCCCCCATAGCTCTGTGTGTTTTTATTGTGTCTAAAAAAGATTTGATACATATGCAAATAAACCTGAGATGAGTCCTGTCCCTGACTCATCTCACGTACAGGACTCATCTCAGGTTAATTTGCATACGTATCAAATAGTTTTTTTTGACACAATAAAAGCACACAGAGGTATGGGGACTGGGTATTGCGGATGTGCTAGCGGCCATCTAGCAACCCATAACCTCAGCTCTATACCCCAAATCCTGGCGACAGGTTCCCTTTAACTCCTGGACAGAGATGTGGGCTTTGCTGCAGTTTAGCGACCAGACTGCTACCTCCTGGGATGGTCCCAGGGTACTTGGCAACTGACAGCTGAGGTTAGAAACCATGGTAAAACCACCAGAGACACAGGCATGGCACAAACCACTGAGCACTGACAGATGGACAGACTTCAGGAACCCAGATATATGAACTATATGATTTAGAAGACACTAAATTCAGGAATGGACTACTGGAACTTGTACAGTGTTCAGACATAGCAAAACTTGGCAACAGAGACTTCATGAACTAGGACCCTGTGCAGACATAACAAAGCTTGGCAAGATGGACTTCAGGAACAGACATCAGGAACTTGGACATGCGGATTTCAGGAACCCATTTGGACAAAGAAGATGCACAGAACTAATGGACACAATTCAAACACAGTGGCACAGGAACACAGACAAAAGCTGACATACACAGAGAGACAAAAAGCTCCATACAGACTCTAGTAGAGCACAAACTATGGCTTTAAGACAATAGTCAGAATTCAGTCATAACCAGAATTATCCAGATGCAAACTTGAGATATAAACTCCAACACAGGGCACAGACAGACTCCAAATGGATCAAAGCAAGACATGGCATCACATGAAAGACATGAAATAATTGCACAACCAGGGCAGAACACAACACTCAAGAGACATCCACCAAGCTGACACAGAACTCAAGACTAAATACTGTAGCAGACATAACGAACCAATTAATCAAACAGCTGCAGACATACACATAGCAAGGAAAACAGTATCCCTCACAATACTGAACTGAGGCGGAGTACAAACACTAAAGGGTATATTAGACTGGCAGATTTTCTGCCCGATGACCGCTAATGAGAATTCGTAGTAACACTCGTTAGCAATCATCTGGCAGTCTAATACTGCCACCGATTGCACAATGAATGAGCAAACGCTCTTTCAGCGTGCTGTCTAATTACGATCTGCCACTGGAAAACCACTGTAAAGCATGGAGACGAGCGATGGCATAGGGATCGCTCCTCCCCTTGTTGCAGAGGAGATCACTGTATGTAATAACATCCGTATCCTCAGCAAGCGAGCAGGTGATTGCCAGGAGGGAACGCTACCCTCCCGACAATCGTCTGTGTGATTGGGGTCTCTAATACACCCTTTAAGCACAATTCACACCACAAGAACTAATGCCAGGATACACGATGCAGTGGCAACATGAACTTCCACTGAACATAATAGCCCAAATGCAAACCCACAAGTATCCGTACTGGGTGTGCACGGTACAATGGCACAAGTTAAACGCCCTTGTAAAATCCTGCCATGAGAGGCAACATATGTGGTCATAGGATGTCCTGCACACATCGGTAAGCTGTTAGTGTCCCTTGTATCACTACTTTTGGTGACTGACTATTGTATGCAATGGCTCCCAAGATCATAAACATCAGCAATTTGGGCAGTGTGTTGCTCCACAACAAAGTCAGCATTGAAGCGAGACCTCCATACTTGAACCTGACCATCATGGAATCCCAAACAGAACCTGGATTTGTCACTAAAGATGATACGGTTCCAGTTTGCAGCAGTCTATGTTTCTTGCTCATGACACAACTGTAAACAGAGGCAATGTTGACGCCAAATTTCTTTCTGCTAAGCACTGGAAAATGGACAGGGATGTGTAGTGCCACTTGTGTTTGGATGGGACCAACTAAACTGTGGAAGCTGCTTGTGCCTGTTGGCAGATCAAAAGATCTTCTCCACTGGTGGTCTGTCTGGGCCACCATATCCTGTTTGCCATGTGTTCATACCTCATGCAACCACTGCTCCCAACACCTCCTAACAGCTAGGACCTCATTGCCTAGATGGCAGGCAGTTCATTGAAAATTACCATCCTACTTCTCTTAGTCCAATGGTGCTCTCCCTCTCAAAGTCTGTCAACTGGGGAAAATGTATTCAAGTGCATTGTAGAAGCATGTCTAGCAGTGAACAATCTCTCACCAAGAGAGGCACTACTCAAAAGTAGCTTCAGGGAAGGTCAGTGGGAGAGGCACTTTTTTTTTTATAGGGCAGTGGACAAAGCACATTTACTCCCTCTTATGGCAAGACCCACAGTGTAATCAGACCACACCTGCAATCTACATATCTTCCTAGGATATAACTGCATATCAAGTTTGTAGCAATCCAACATTGCAGTGCATTATTTTTTGTCAATGAGTGTAAAGGCGCATTTAGACGGGCCGAGGAGCAGACAATTGTCGGGAAGGAAGCTAATCGACTGCTCTTTTATATGCAGCGATCACCTCCACAGCAGGAGGACGAGGGATGGCTATTGCGATCACTCATCCTCATACAGCTGCATTGTTTCTGGGCAGCAGATCGCTGTTTAGACAGTACAATCTGCTGCCCAGAAATTATAATTTACTTACAAGCACTAAGCATCATTTTCCCTGATGAACAAGCCTTTCGCCTGTTCATCAGGTGATCAGCTGCATCTTTAGATGGGCAGAGTGTCAGGAACAAGCATTCGCAGGAACATTCGTTCTCGATAATTTCCCCGTATATCGCTCATCTAAATACACCTTAGTAGTACACTCCATCCTCAACCCTGAGCCAACTAAAATACTACTTCATGACCTTATGTTCTCCTACCTAGGTTACTGCAACATATAATAATAGTAAACCTGCAAAACAAAATGCTGTGCCATGTGAACTATTTTCATTAGTATAGCACCTCCAGATTTTAGAAAATGGTTATAGAAGTGCCTGAAACTTTTTCATAGATCAAAATCTCATTACTAAAAATGTTCAGGATGTCGGAGGTTTTATTGTGAGTTGTTAGGATGAAGTAATCCTCATATCCAAGTGTGCTATATCACCACTGACAGCCATACATTCCAGTATCAGTCACATGATCCAGACTGATTTTCTTGTTCTTCAAATATAGAAAGTGCAGTCATTGTTTACTACTTATAAAGCAGTGACATCATTATCCTCTAAATAAAAGTGATGACATCACTGCTCAATATACGCGAGATTTTCATTAAATGTACACCACGCCCCAGATAATTAATCCTCTAGCTTGCATAAACTTTGACAGACTGTTTAGACCTGCTCCAGATTTATTACAGAAACCCTAGTTGCACCAAACTGCAACAAAATTGTGGTTAAAATACATTACTAAATCTGGGCCACTTAAGTCTATACAGCTTAAACAATGGTACATGTCAGGAATAAGTTGACCATATGGGCACTAGGGTATAGCCCAAGGGCCCATAGTCAGTAGGGGCCCACAGCCCTTTGGTCCTTAGGGTTTATGTGAAGTCCCTGCAAAAAAATGATGAGGGTGCTTCAAATGCAATTTAGTTATGTGAACTAAATGTATGATAGCTACAATGGTTGGCAAAAGGCTCATGTCCTTTAACCCCTTCCCAACATGTACAATGCATGTTGGGTCTTTAACTCCTTAAGGACAAAGCCTTATTTCACCTTAAGGACCAGGCAATTTTTTGCAAATCTGACCAGTGTCACTTTAAGTGGTGATAACTTTAAAACGCTTTAACTTATCCAGGCCATTCTGAGATTGTTTTCTCGTCACATATTGTACTTCATGACACTGGTAAAATGGAGTCAAACAAATTCATTTTTATTTATAAAAAATACCAAATTTGCCAAAAAGTTAGAAAAATTAGCAAATTTCCAAATTACAATTTCTCTACTTCTATAATACATATTAATATCTACAAAAATAGCTATTACTTTACATTCCCCATATGTCTACTTCATGTTAGGATTATTTTGGGAATTACATTTTATTTTTGGGGGACGTTACAAGGCTTAGAAGTTTAGAAGTAAATCTTGAAATTTCTCAGAAATTTTCAAAAACCAACTTTTTAAGGACCAGTTCACGGCTGAAGTCACTTTGTGAGGCTTACATAGAAGAAACCACCCAAAAATGACCCCATTCTAGAAACTACACCCTCAAGGTATTCAAAACTGATTTTACAAACGTCGTTAACCCTTTAGGTTTTCCATTTTAATAATTTTTTTTCCAGTTACAAAGCAAGGGTTAACAGCCAAACAAAACTCAATATTTATGGCCCTGATTCTGTAGTTTACAGAAACACCCCATATGTGGTCATAAACCGCTGTACGGGCACACGGCAGGGCGGTATTTTTATAGAGCAGGTTGTCACAGATGTGTCGATACCTAATATGTATAAAAAAAAAATATTTATGTGAATTTTTGATCACTTGCTATTACACTTTTTGTGATGCAAGGTGACAAAGAAAATCGCTTTTTTTTACACCCTTTTTATTGATTTTTTTTTACGGTGTTTACCTGAGGGGTTAGGTTATGTAATATTTTTATAGAACCGGTCGATACGGACGCGGTGATACCTAATATGTATACTTTTTTTTGTTATGTAAGTTTTACACAATGATTTCATTTTTTAAACAAAAAAATCATGTTTTAGTGTCTCCATAGTCTGAAAACCATAGTTTTTTCAGTTTTGGGGTGATTATCTTAGGTAGGGTCTCATTTTTTGCAGGATGAGATGACAGTTCGATTGGAACTATTTTGGGGTGCATATGACTTTTTGATCGCTTGCTATTACACTTTTTGTGATGTAAGATGACAAAAAATTGCTTTTTTTCCACTTTTTATTTTAATTTTTTTTTTACAGTGTTCATCTGAGGGCCTTTTTATAGAACCGGTCGATACGGACGTGGCGATACCTAATAAGTATACTTTTTTTTAATTTACTTAAGTTTTACACAATAACAGCTTTTTTAAGACAAAAAAAATGATGTTTTAGTGTCTCCATATTCTGAGCCATAGTTTTTTTATTTTTTGGGCGATTGTCTTAGGTAGGGGCTCATTTTTGGCGGGATAAGGTGACGGTTAGATTGGTACTATTTTGGTGGGCATATGCCTTTTTGATCGCTTACTGTTGTACTTTTTGTGATGTAAGGTGACAAAAAAAATTGTTTATTTAGCACAGTTTTTATTTTTTACGGTGTTCATCTGAGGGGTTAGGTCATCCGACGGATGCGGGGATACCTAATATGTCAACTTTTTTTCCCCCTATTTCTTTCCAATTATTTTTTACTTTATTTGGGGAAAATGACGTTTTTGTTTATTTTTACTTGAAACTTAGTTTTTTTGGGGGAAAAAAATGTTAAACTTTTTTTTTTCATTTTTTTTGTCCCACTTTGGAACTTCAAATTTTGGGGGGTCTAATCCCTTTTACAATGCATTCCAATACCTCTGTATTGGAATGCATTGGCTGTATGAGTAATACTGTGTGTATTACTCATACAGCTTCCTGCCTGTGAGATCCAGGCACGTCACAGGATACCTTCCATGCCATCGGGTCCCCCCTACAGCCGCATGGGGACCCGATGGCACCTGCGTCTGCCGCCGCCGCACCATTGAAAAGCCGCAAACCGTAGGTTTAGCCAAGGTGCCTGTTTAATGATTTGAGCAGGCACCGGGTTCCGATCACCACCCGCCACGCGGCAGTGATCGGAAATACACAGGGAGTACAGGTACGCCCTGTGTCCTTAAGTACCAGGACATCAGGGCGTACCTGTATGCCCTGTGTCCGTAACAGGTTAAAGAGGAGCTCCTGAGCGGAGCAGGCACCATAGCAGACACCTGGTGCTAATCTCTGCAGTTGATGATAATGTTGATCGTAGACATTCAACCTCTCAGATTCTGTGGTCCATTATGACCACAGCATCTAAGGAGAATTTTCTCAGGAGCGCAGCTGTAGTCTGAACAGCCCCCTTGCGCAACATTCGCGGGGGCCATTCATTGTCTGCAATAGATTAGGCCTTTGAAGGAACCCATGCTATTAAAGTTGTAGTTCTTATGGAGGCGCCAAATGCAAATGTTCTTATGGAGGCGCCAAATTACAAATGCGCCAAAATGATACGCAACTGACAATGCTAGCTAATTCCTCAGGCCGAGCAAGCATGGGGTCCTACCACTAAACTGCCCGTGGTGTGTGAACAGGGTCTGAACCAACTCACAGCCAGGCTCTCACATGCCTCCATAGTGGTATCACCAATGCACTGTGAGGTAGGATAAAGCTGTGAGCCGCACCCACAACAGACCATGTGACACAGAAGCTACCAGGTGCAAAAGAATGCTACCTACAAAATAAAGTGGCACATTCCATACACAAAGACAAAAACTCACTGAGAAAAGTTCCCTAAACGGGTGAAAATGCTCCAAACCCAGACACTGTAGCGTGTCTATAACCGGGGGAGCAATTCCTCTGCATGCAGTTCGCAGACAACAGCAATCCCCAGCAAAAAATGCGTACAATGGAGGATGCCGGGGCGGACCGCATGCACCACAAGGACATCTTACACAAAATGATACATTGTGCAGATGAAAAAATATACATACACAAATCACTGCAAAAAATGGACCAAACATCGGCCTGAGGAATTAGCTAGTATTGTCAGTTGCGTATCAGTTTGGTGCATTTTTTGCAGTGATTTTTGTATGTATATTTTTTCATCTGCACAATGTATCATTTTGTGTAAGATGTTCTTGTCGTGCATGCGGTCTACCCCGGCATCCTCCATTGTACGCATTTTTTGCTGGTGATTGCCGTTACCTGCAGACCGCATGCAGAGGGATTGCTCCCCCGATTATAGAAACGCTACAGTGTCTGGGTTTGGAGCATTTCCATCCGTTTAGGCCAGTTTTTGTCTTTATGTGTATGGAATGTGCCACTTTATTTTGTTGGTAGCATTCTTTTGCACCTGGTAGCTTCTGTGTCACATGGTCTGTTGTGGGTGCGGCTCACAGCTTTATCCACACCACGGGCAGTTGAGTGGTAGGACCCCATGCGTGCTGAGACACCGTGACATGGTGCATGAGGGGCTCCGATATGTTCCTGACTGGAAGATATTGGCAAAGTTCTCAGCTTTTAACATCGGCCTGAGGAATTAGCTAGTATTGTCAATTGCGTATCATTTTGGTGCATTTTTTGCAGTGAATTGTGTATTTTTTCATCTGCACAATGTATCATTTGTGTAAGATGTTCTTGTGGCGCATGCGGTCCGCCCCGGCATCCTCCATTGTACGTATTTTTTGCTGGGGACTGCCGTTGTCTGCGGACCGCATGCAGAGGAATTGCTCCCCTAGTTATAGACACGCTACAGTGTCTGGGTTTGGAGCATTTTCACCCGTTTAGGCCACTTTTTTCAGTGAGTTTTTTTTCCTACAACAGTAAATGGTGCAACTAGACAGTGCAACTTGTCTAACAAAAAAAAAAGTCCTCAAATGGCTATGTGAACAGAAAAATTAAAAAAGTTATGGCTCCATGAAGGCAGTGAGTGAAAAAGAAAAATGCAAAAATGGAAAATTGCCGTGTCAGGTAGAGATTAATGCCCTGCCACCAAGGACTATTACTGTATCGTGCCTACAGCACACAATACTGCAGTCATACTCTCTTACAGTCTTACTCCTATCATAGTTAGTCTGGACTTTTATACACTCTACTATAAAGATGATTCATATAGTGAATACCGTGATGAAACCCTTCCAATTCTCTACAAAGCTGTGTCTCCCTATGACGCCTCTTGAGTCTTTAGTTATGTTCAACATCCATCCCACAGATAAAGTGTTCCAGTTGCTGCTGGTTTTTCAGCGAGAAGTATTTGGGAGTGCTTTTGTGTTTTGTTCTCCAGCCAAGCAGTCCATTTGAAGGAAGTCCCAGTGCATGCGGTGCTGGTAGTGGCAGTCGCTCAAGAGCGTAATAATTTAGAGGTGTGGACATTTCTTAACTCCTACATTGCTAGAGCCCAATTTACATGCTTACATCAAATATCCTCAGACTTTCAAAATAAAATTTGAGCAGTAATTGTATATACTGTATATATACAGACAGAAGATCTGGTTAGTCCAGGAGCTGTTATGTTTCACTCCATTACATTAAAATCACTAGTAGTATTTCCATGTGAATGAGCAAAAGATTACACTTCATAGTCTACTTGGATATCTAAACTCATATAGTAGTCTGCAGGAAACACTATAAAAGGCAAGTCTCTAGAATACAATATGTGGAGTGTAGCCAATGGCATACATATTGTGTTGACAGCAAAATCAGTAAGTCATTAATAAGGGAGTCCCGGGTCTCCATATTGCTTTTTACAATCCGGTAGGCAGAATTTTTGTATTTATTTTATGCACTTATATAGCGCTGACATATTCCGCAGCGCTTTACAGACACTAGCATCAAGCTGTCCCCAATAGGGCTCACAATCTAGAAGTGCATAGGTGTGCAGTACCCTAGACCTGGGGGTATCTGCAAAGTTTGGTTTGATATGTAATGTTTGTAATGCTAATGCTATGTACTACACACTCAGTTGTTCCAGCATGAGCCAGTTAATCATCGTGGCCCAGCCCTCTCTGGAGCTTAAAGGGAATCTGTCACCTATTTTGAAAATATAAAACCATTAACATAGCAATGTGCCTTCTTACCTACATGTGTCTTCTTTCTTTTATTCAACTTTTCATTCTTATTAAAAAGCGATTTTTCTGATATGCAAATGAAGTCTCAAGGTGCCCAGAGGGGCGTTATTACTCTGCTCTAGTGCCCAGTAACGCCCCTGTAATGACCGGCGTCACGCACAGGGAGGGAAAAGGGAAAGCCCTGCCCAAGGGAGATGGAAAGGTGGTGACCCCTGACTCACCTTGCGGATGGCACCTGACTGCCTTGACGTCCCTAGACGGGTTACTCACCCGTGCGGTGATCACGTGCCTAAACCCTGGCTTTCCCTAAAATGAGCCCTAGGTAGTGAACGGGCCGGTGGGATCGCTAGTCCGCACCACTGACACTAAGAGGGAAACACCAGGGAGAGGACAGACAATACAGACAAACACATAAACCCAGGTGGGCGACCACAGCAGACCCCAAAGGTCCAACAGGGATCCGGAGGGAAACGTTCTGGACCAACAACCAGAGAAAGCAGCAACACAGCTCCAGTGGGTCAGTATAGAAGTCCAGGCAGGAAGCTCTATATCTGGCAACCAGAGAAGTGTGAGAGGGGAATATAAGGAGGTTGGGAGTGCTGGACAAGGAACAGCTGAGGAGAAGGAGCTACGGATCCCTGAGTGAGCCAAAAAGGGTTGCAAAGCAAACCCAGAAAGCTACCATAAGGAAACAGCCCTATCTTACATAGAGCGCGCAGCCAACCGCTGCGACTTCCTGACCCCGGGTATAACAGAGTCAGGCGTGGGTCTTGACACCCTCGTGACAGTACCCCCCTCTCTACGAGGGGCCTCCGGACACTCAGGACCAGGTCTCTCAGGATGAGAGGCATGAAAAGCCCGAACTAGCCTGTCGGCATTTACCTCAGACGCAGGAACCCACATTCTTTCCTCGGGACCGTAACCTCTCCAATGCACCAGATATTGAAGAGAGCGGCGGACCCGACGAGAATTAACAATTTTGGATTTCTGAAACTCTAGATTACCATCCACAACAACAGGAGGGGGTGGCAGCGGTGACGGTTCTAGAGGTGGAACATATTTCTTGAGTAACGACTTATGAAAGACGTTATGGATTTTAAAAGTCTGAGGTAGCTCCAGGCAAAAAGCCACGGGGTTGATGATGGCTACAATTTTGTAAGGACCAATGAACCTAGGACCCAGTTTCCAAGAGGGAACCTTCAATTTAATATTCCTAGTAGACAACCACACATAGTCATTCACTCCTAGGTCCGGACCTGGCGACCGTCTCTTATCAGCCATGCATTTGTATTTACCTCCCATATTTTTCAAGTTAGCTTGCACCTTCTGCCATACCGATGAAAGAGATGACGAAAACCGTTCCTCTTCGGGAACCCCAGAAGACCCCCCCCCTCTTTGAAAGTACAGAATTGGGGATGAAAATCATATGCACCAAGAAATGGTGACTTGCCAGTGGATTCCTGACGACGATTATTTATGGCAAACTCAGCTAACGGTAAATATGATGACCACAACTCTTGGTTTTCAGACACAAAACATCTTAGATATGTCTCAAGGTTTTGGTTGGTACGCTCAGTCTGTCCATTCGACTGAGGATGGAAAGCTGAGGAAAAGGACAAGTGTACCCCCAAACGGGAACAAAAAAGCTTTCCAAAATTTAGAAATAAACTGGGTACCCCGATTCGAAACAACATTAGAAGGGAGAAAACCACAGAAATAAGATAATACTGCACTTATTAAAGCAGATGCAAGCACTATATATGGACTAAGTCCTCACTCTGATATGATAATGTCTGAGACACTTAGTCAATATATTTTGATCAAAACACATCTAAGCCCGCCTACCGAACGTCAAGGTGGTCTCAGGTCAGGCGGGTCCTACGCTAAACCTACCTAAGCCGTTGGGCTTCTATGTTCAGGAGCGCAGACGCCACACATATGGTGTGCTGCTCCTAGTGGAAGGGACCCCGAGAAGCTTCACGATTTCACTGATGAATACCTGAGCAAGAGTCTTAGCATTAGGTAGTGCGGGAAACGCAATGAAGTGTACCATTTTGCTAAACCTGTCCACTACTACCAAAATAACTATTTTATCCGCAGATAAAGGTAAGTCAGTGATAAAATCCATTGACAGATGTGTCCATGGTCTATTGGGAATGACAAGTGGTAATAGAGACCCTGCAGGACGTGTATGCGAAACTTTTGCACGCGGCCCAGGTAGAACAAGAAGACACAAAATCCAATACATCCTGATGCAACCTTAGCCACCAAAAACGACGAGACAATAGCTTCAAGGTTGCTTTACTAACCGGGTGCCCAGCAAGTGCCGAATTATGATGTTCCTTTAATAATTCAAAACGTAGGTTCAACGGTACAAACAATTCTCTGAGGGGCAAGAGACCGGGGCGTCCCCCTGGGCCTCTAACACCTTCCCCTCCAGAGCAGAGTGTACCGCAGAAACAACCACTCCTCTTTGAAGAATGGGTACTGGATCACTCACATTACCCCCTCCAGGGAAACAACGAGATAGTGAATCAGCCTTGGTATTTTTTGCCCCAGGACGATAGGTAATAACAAAGTTAAACCTGGTAAAAAATAGCGACCACCTAGCTTGTCTAGGAGTGAGACGCTTAGCTGATTCGAGGTACAGAAGATTTTTGTGGTCCGTAATCACAGTGACGGGGTGGACTGCCCCCTCTAAAAAGTGACGCCATTCTTCAAACGCTAGTTTAATAGCTAATAGTTCCCTATTGCCAATATCGTAGTTCTTTTCTGCTGCAGATAGTTTTTTAGAAAAGAAAGCACAAGGACGCCATTTGCCAGGAGACGGACCCTGAGACAGCACCGCCCCCACTCCCACCTCTGACGCATCGACTTCAACAATAAAAGAGACATCAGGTTGGACTAGTACAGGTGCCGAGGTAAACCTCTCTTTTAGAGAGGAAAAAGCAACTTTAGCGGCGTCAGACCATTTAGAAAAATCAGTCCCCTTCCTAGTCATGTCAGTAAGGGGTTTTACAATAACTGAATAATTTTTAATGAATTTCCTATAGAAATTCGCAAAGCCCAAGAACCGTTGCAGTGCTTTGAGGTTCTCAGGAAGATCCCAATCTAAAATTGCCTGGACCTTCCTAGGATCCATACGGAAACCTGAAGCTGATAAAAAATAACCTAGGAATTGTATCTCCTGAACGGCGAAGACACATTTTTCAATTTTAGCATATAATTTATTCGTCCGTAGGACTTGCAGTACTTGCCTGACATGCGCCTCATGTGTTCTCAGATCAGACGAATAAATTAAAATATCATCTAGGTATATTACCACAAACCTGCCGATTAGATGACTAAAAATGTCATTAACGAAATGTTGAAAGACGGCAGGAGCATTGGTCAGACCGAAAGGCATAACTAGATTTTCATAATGCCCCTCAGGGGTGTTAAAAGCTGTCTTCCACTCATCCCCCTCCTTGATACGAATCAGATTGTAGGCCCCCTTAAGATCAAGTTTGGAGAACCACCTAGCACCCGCAATCTGGTTAAACAGGTCAGGAATGAGAGGAAGAGGCTATGGGTCTCGGATGGTTATCCGATTTAATTCGCGAAAATCTAGGCAAGGACGCAGACCCCCATCTTTCTTTTTAACGAAGAAAAACCCTGCAGCCACGGGTGAAGAAGAGGGTCTGATGTGTCCCTTAGCCAAGCTCTCGGAGATATAATCTTTCATGGCTTGTCTCTCTGGACCCGAAAGATTATATAACCTGGTCTTGGGTAATTTTGCGCCGGGAATAAGGTTAACCGGGCAATCATAAGGACGGTGAGGTGGTAACTTCTGACAACCCTTTTCAGAAAAAACGTCCTCAAAATCCGAAATAAATGTAGGTAGGGTAGTTATGGAGGCGACTAAGCAATTGCTATTTAAGCTATTTTCTCTGCAATGCTCACTCCACTCCGATATCTCCCTAGCCTGCCAATCCACCACTGGATTGTGCGCTACCAACTAGGGAAGGCCCAGCACGACCGGAGTGGGAAGCCCCTCCAGAACATAACATGAAAGCATCTCGTTATGGTAGTCCCCTACCCGAAGGTGTAAATTATGAACAATGTGGGTGAGGTTTCTCTGAGACAGAGGAGCAGAACCAATAGCGAATATGGGAATAGGTCTCTGTAGCGTACAGAGAGACAAACCCATAGTGCGGGCAAAATGGGCATCTATCAAATTTACCCCTGCTCCACTGTCTAGAAAGAAAGAAATGGTCTCCGTCTTAACACCAAAAACAATAACCGCTGGCAACACAAATTGCGATGTACGTATGGAGGAAACATATACCCCCCGGCTGACATCCTCCGCACAGCCTGGGGTTGGTTGTTTTCCGACGGTCTTTTTGTTTCTGAGGAAAGAAGGACAGACATTAATGAAATTACCCCTCTCCCCACAAAAAAACAAACCCCACGCCTACGGCGAACCTCAGGAGGACGGACCTGACGAGTGGTTCCTCCTAGCTGCATAGGCTCGTCTAAGTCCGTACAGACTAACTGCTGCTTGGGAGGGGTTACCAATTGCTCCGGTTTTTTCAACCTGTCTCTAAGGCGTCTATCTATTCGGATAGAAAGGGACATAACCGCATCAAAGGAAAAGGGGGTCTCATATAATGCAAGCGCATCTGTAACATGCCAGACCTGCAGGGTATAGCGAAGTGAGGTCACGGTTATGGGCAATCGAGGGTTACTCACTGTATTGGAGAACCCTGGGCAGGCGCGTGGCAGTGAAGGAGAGGTAGACACGGTTCCTCTGGGGCACACTCTGTATATAGGGACCAGGCCTGATGGTGGATGAGGTGCCCTGGATGTTACGGGTATTTTAAGTGCCTGGGGCAAGGTCCCTGTTGAATTCGTGACGCTAGTGCCTTTGGACGGTGGCACGCCGGTTGATAGTTGAATGATGTAGGCACACAGGTAAAATGGTGAACCAAACGTTACTTTTACTGAACAGTTCAACTTTGTACAGCAGGTGGTCACACAGTCTTTCAATCACAGTTCCACAAGTAGGCTTATTCACAAAACGGCAGGTATGGGTTATGCAAGATACGCAGAGGGTAAATTCACAAGCACTCAGCAGCAGGTTGTACCTTTCCTCAGAATCAATGTACACTGTCCTTTCTAGAACTCCTGCTCTGGCTTTATCTCCCAAGGCCCGGATGCCTAAAGGGTGGCTTAAATCCTTGGTTACTATCTTCCTCAGGTATTAATTAAATCATTGCTTTCCTTTCTATTTGCATCTGCCCATCAGGGTTACTTAGCTTACCCTGGAGTTTCCTCACTTGGCTGTTGATTGACTGTGGGTTTCTCCCAGGAGGTTGGGTCCTGCAACTGGGGTGTCTTCAGAGCTAACTAAGGCTCTCTTGGTTTCAGGCAGGCTGGAGCTTCTCACTAGCCTCCTGGACATCACTAGCAGCCAGGGCTATCAAGCTGCATGTCAGGAGCAGGCTTTCTAGCCTCTGTCTTCTCAGACTCCTGACTCTGCACACACTGCACTCACTAACACTCCCTGTCTGGGCCTGGACATTTATACTAGGGGCTCCCTATCTCCCTCTAGTGTCTGGGATGTCTAACTACACCCAACTAGGCCTGCTGTTGCATCATACAGGGGTACATTGCATGTAAAAACACATTAGAACATACATAAAATGCACAATTAAATATAACACTTCTGTTCCTTGTGAGTAGGAGTAACGCGCACACCAATTGACCCTTGTGTAGTGCCCACCCCTACCTAGTGGGACACTACACATCCTTAACCCTTTCGGATAACCCAGAGCAGAACTGACTCCTGAGAGCCGGGTCGTTCCATTGGGTATCCGTAGCCCACCTACGGAAGTCAGAGCAATACTCCTCTACCGGCCGCTCTCCTTGTAGGAGTCTCCGTAATCTTGATTCAGCCAGTGCGACTCGGTCAGGGTCGTCATATATGAGACCCAAGGCCCAGAAAAACTCATCCACTGACCGAAGAGCCTGGGAATTAGTGGGTAAAGAGAACGCCCAGGACTGCGGGTCCCCCTGCAGCAGGGAAATAACAACCCCCACCCGCTGTTCTTCATTACCAGAGGAGTAAGGGCGCAGTTTAAAATATAATTTACAGGCCTCACGGAATGTCAAAAACTTGTGCCTTCCCGCAGAAAATCTGTCAGGGAGAGAGACCTTGGGTTCCGCAACAACCTGGTTACCAGTAGCAACCGCTGGGCTTGCGGTCAGTTGTAATTGCTGCTGTTGCTGGAGGACCGACGCCTTCAATCCTGCCACCTCCAAAGACAGGCCATGAAATTGTTTGGACAGAGCAGCAATTGGATCCATACTGGATTCTAAGTAGGTACAAAATTTTTTTTTTTTTTACCTACACAAAATAAGGGCCAGATATAATGTAATGACCGGTGTCACGCACAGGGAGGGAAAAGGGAAAGCCCTGCCCAAGGGAGAGGGAAAGGTGGTGACCCCTGACTCACCTTTGCAGCTGGCACCTGACTGCCCTGACGTCCCTAGACGGGTTCCTCACCCGTGCGGCGATCACGTGCCTAAACCCTGGCTTTCCCTAAAATGAGCCCTAGGTAGTGAACGGGCCGGTGGGATCGCTAGTCCGCACCACTGACACTAAGAGGGAAACACCAGGGAGAGGACAGACAATACAGACAAACATATAAACCCAGGTGGGCGACCACAGCAGACCCCAAAGGTCCAACAGGGATCCGGAGGGAAACGTTCTGGACCAACAACCAGAGAAAGCAGCAACACAGCTCCAGTGGGTCAGTATAGATGTCCAGGCAGGAAGCTCTATATCTGGCAACCAGAGAAGTTTGAGAGGGGAATATAAGGAGGTTGGGAGTGCTGGACAAGGAACAGCTGAGGAGAAGGAGCTACGGATCCCTGAGTGAGCCAAAAAGGGTTGCAAAGCAAACCCAGAAAGCTACCATAAGGAAACAGCCCTATCTTACATAGAGCGCGCAGCCAACCGCTGCGACTTCCTGACCCCGGGTATAACGGAGTCAGGCGTGGGTCTTGACACCCTCGTGACAGCCCCCCTGCAGTGCCCAGCTGGCCTTTCTTCCAAGCCCAGCATGCCTCCTAAGAAATAAATGCCTTCCCACATACTTGCCGAACGGCACCTCGCCCCCCCCCCCCCTTACTTCATTTAATGTATTCACTGCACCGTCCTTGCTTCCTCCTCTCTTGGCCTACGGCGCTGCCACCTCCCCACTACGTCATTTAATTTATTCACTGCACCTTTCGTGGCTTCCTCCTCTCTTGTCCTTCGAAATCCCGCGCAGGCGCAGTATCGCTGAGTGCCTGCGCCTGTAGGATACTACTGCTCCAGAGGGCAACATCTACAATAGTGTCACTGGGCATGCGCCGAGCCCAGTGACGTAATCAGAGCGCTGTTGCCCTCTGGAGCAGTAGTATCCTACAGGCGCAGGCACTCGGCGATACTGCGCCTGCGCGGGATTTCGGAGGACAAGAGAGGAGGAAGTCACGAAGGTGCAGTGAATAAATTAAATGATGTAGTGGGGAGGGGGCGGCGCCGTAGGCCAAGAGAGGAGGAAGCAAGGATGGTGCAGTGAATAAATTAAATGACGTAGTGGGGAGGGGGCGAGGTGCCGTTTGGCAAGTATGTGGGAGGGCATTTATTTCTTAGGAGGCGTGCTGGGCTTGGAAGAAAGGCCAGCTGGGCACTGCAGCGGGTTGTTACTGGGCACTAGAGCAGAGTAATGACGCCCCTCTGGGCACCTTGAGACTTGATTTGCACATCAGAAAAATCGCTTTTTAATAAGAATGAAAAGTTTAATAAAAGAAGAAGACACATGCAGGAATGAAGGTACTTTATTGCACATTGCTATGTTAACGGTTTTATATGGTCAAAATAGGTGACAGATTCCCTTTAAGGCTTCTTTTACATTAACCTTAGTCTTGCCCAACAGGCTGCTCCGGCAGCTTGCTGCGATTTTTGTCCAGCCTCCTCTCAGCATGTTTTCTGTGCTGCGACCGCATCTCCCTCCCTTCTTCATTATTGAGAATAGGGCAGGTCCGGACTTCCTGCAGCACACAAGCGTTAGTACGAAACAGACTGCCGGACAAGCCTTACCTTAATGTGAAAGAAGTCTTAGGTGTGGGTTGGCCCCAACCCCTGGTTCCAAAAGATTCCAGTCAATTTAGTTGTAGAGATGGAGAAGGTAGGGAGCCATCTCCATGTGCTCCTCTCCTCTAGACTCTAGCTCCAAGCTCTGAAGCCCTGTCACCTCCACAAGCTCCAGGAGATGAAAGAAAGCAAGGCTACATTGCATGTCTACAGTCAGAGAGAAAGAGACAGCAATGTAACCCAACATAAAGCATTCCAGACCCTACATCTGTGAAGGGGAAACAACTTAAGACATCCTATGCACCCATACTAGTGGACACTACAGACATGGTTGCCAGGTTGTAGTTGCTAGCCAGAGATCCCAATAACAGGGATTTTAGCAAGAGAAGGAGTAACTAGAGGTCCATTTGCTGAAACAATCTGCCTAGCTCATGCTTGGACATTTTGGAGTTTTCACTGTGTACTTATAACTGCTGGGCATACTACAACTCCTATTGTGCACATAATAAAGAGAGACTTTTTTTATAAAGTTTTATTGAAGTTTTTTTCCCACTTTTTTCCATACACATTTGTACATATCATATCAAGTTAGACATCTTTCCAAATCATTATTTCTGGTGCAGCTATTGAAATGAAATCATATTGCAAATAGGAAAATTCAGAATCATACATGTTTACAAATGCATAGACATACGGTATGTACTTTTTTGCTAAGCTATGCTTGCCATTGCATTTCCATCATGTACCCTACCTAGCACACACATGGACATTAACACCATGGGCACCCCCCGAAATAACCATCCGGCAGAGAACCCACAGATACAGGGAGTGCCCCTAGGGAACAAAGTACCAGCCCAAGGGACAACTGCCTGATGGAGTATATGTGACATCATCATTAGGCCATAAACCCTCCCATTCTCTGCTCAGGCTCCTTAGGGGCTCGCTGAAGGTGTAGCAAGGCCAACAGGAGATGTGTTCCCACTAGATCACTATTGCATTTGGCTCAGGGCTAAACCAGGATGCATAGTCTAAGGGATTGTACATTCTTCTCCCTTAACCCAATGAAATGAGGTATGGACTTTCCCACAATGAATGCCCAGGTCGCTACCCCTAATGTAGTCTCTATCAATAGCTGGTGCATGAATAGGCTGAAGTTATCAAGTCATGGTACAAAGACAGTGGCCAGGAATCGTAGACAGGTGGTACAAGTACAATAGAGCCGGACTGTGGTACGGTTACACGGACGCCAAATTATGCAGTGGGTCCGGATATGGGTTTAATAGTCTATAGTTTTGTTTGTGACATAATTGCAGCGTGCGCAGGGTACAAACGCAGGGCCCTTTAAGGTGTTGCAACTCACGTACCAGGTTAGGAATGCCAGAGTGGTGTAATGTCTCTGTATGGTAGTAGTAATGTTGTCAACGGTGTCTCCTACCTGAGTACGGCTGGACTCCTGGATCCTGGCTCACTTGCAATAAAATGAGTGTGGTGCTAGTAGGAATAATAGAGGAATTTGCAGCAGTAATTGAGATCCAGACCTTTGATAAAGTTCAAACTTGTCTTTACTATTTGCAGCTTTCATCCAAGCAAAGTATAGCATTAGTTTTTGGTCCCAGCAGGTATTGGCAATGTATGGCAGGGAATTATTCTCTGCTCTGTCATGTACATGGAGCTTTTGTTGTAGAAATATTAATAGTTGTAATCTGCTCGCATCAAACTTTGTGTAAAGAAATAGGTAAATCTCTCTTCCCTCAACCACAGTCAGAGCCAGACCCAGGTGTTACCATCTTGCTTGAAATTCTAAGCAACTCCTCCTCCTCCATGCCCAGTATGTTCTTTTATTTACTAACAAAAGGTGTAAAGGGGGCTGGCCCAAGACTAGGATACAGGAAGTGATGACATAGGAAGACAAGACACCATCATTTAGAATAACCTAGCCAGCTAACAAACACATGTATACTATAACCTACCATTACCACTGGAGCTAATTTTATCCAGCCTTGCTCAGTGATCAATGCCAGATAAAGTTACTATGATCCTCATGCATGTTTATTTACAGGACAACATCATTATCTCCAGCGGCTGATCAGGCGCACTAGAGACAACAAACGCACGTTCCTTTCATATAGTGTTCTCCTAACAAATGCATCCACGCCAAGCCAATAAATCTGCGTCTTGCGCGGGGGCCCTAGCCGGCGTCCATACATCAGCCAACAAAACACTGCTCTGCTGAACACATCAGTCTCCTTCGGCTCACAGCCCAGTGCTTAGCATATGGACCATTCGCCGACGGAGACCTCTGCGCCCAGCAGCTGTGACAGGACATACACGGTAAGATATCCACTCCAATGGTTTACCCTGACACTGAGAGACATGATGACAATACACAATATATTAAATACACATCCTAATAAAATTTCCACAACACTTTGCAGGAAAAGGACATCTGCTTGTCAGCTCTAAACTGTGGCAGGAATTTGGCTTCTGCGCTGACTATCTTCTGCTGTCTTGGGGACTGACTAGCTGAGGAGGAATATGGCTTCTCCTGGATCTCTGGACGGTACTCACAGTTATTGTCTCAGGGTATGCTTCTTCCTGTAACTGGAGGTGGCTGCTTGTTTTCTTCCAGCTGAGGCTACAAGGCTCAGGCTGGGGATGATGATCAATTGTCTCAGCCGAGACAAGATCCTGGCTTTGGATCCCTATATCTGGGAGCTCCTACAAACACACCCTACCCCTAGCAGGGGGTGGGTTACACACCTCTAACTTCCTTCCCTCCCCATGAGGCAGGATATGAGCATAATCCACTCTGCTCGCCACAGAGGGGGGAGCTAAACTGGAATGTACTATTCCAGTCTAGAAACACTAAACTGGCTAAGTCCTTGCTGAACACATTGCTGCCACCTGCTGGTGAACATTGAAATTACAGCAATATACATTTAGAAGGCTTAGAATGCACATTTGTGAGGAAGTTACATGAAATTACACAAGATGACAATGTTAAATACACTTAACAGGTTGTAGCAGGGTAAAAGAGTTTTGTAACACAACTCTGGGGTGTTACACAAGGGTAAAAGCAGGCTATCTTTCCTCAGTCGTAGACAAGCAAAGGTCAGGACAGGCAGCAGATAAAAAGATGTGGTCAAGAAAACTAGCTTGGTCAATATAAAGTGGTGCAGGAACAAACAAACTTTGCATAAACAGGAACCAAAAGAACCTTATTTTTCAGTAACAGGGCAATGGGGGAAGGGTGTTAATGAAGCCAGAGGCACTTTGGCATTAGCTGGAGTTAGAAGCGATTAGCTGAAACTGGCCAATCAAAAGACTGGTACATATGCACAAGCCAAGAAGGGGCCAGGAAGAAGACACTGGGCACATGGAGTGTTAAAGGGGTTTTGCCATCACAGACAATGGAGGCATATTGCTAGGATATGCCAACATTGTCTGATAGGTGCTGGTCCACCCTCTCCATAGGCTGTAACAAATAGTATGAAAATTGTAAATGTGAAATATTTAGTAGTTCTGGAATTTGAAATTAATCCATTGCTCTCATGTGAAAATATGAACATAGACAATGCAGCGTGCCCAACAGCCTGGAATTTCTACATAACCATGCCCTTTCTTGTCACTCACCAGCCGTTTCATACCAGAGTTATTTTTTGGCTTCCTCAAAATGAGATAGTATTTTTATTTATTTTCCCTTTAATACTAATATACTAGTCTACTGAGCACAAATTAGGTCAATTTTAAAGGATTTGCCATACGTAGATTCTTTTTATTTTTAAAGGTTATGTGGAAGTTTTTATTTTACAGTGTACATATTAATGTTTCATTTTATATAAATGCGTCTTCTTGCTCTGTACGCTTGTAACCACATGTCATTAATGCAGCTGCTGGTGAAGTAATGTCATGTTCAGTAATTCAAAGAAATATCTTTGCATATGTTGCCATTAAATGCTGAGTACATATTGGACTAGTTCCCATCTGATCTATGTACCCTCACCTTAAACAGATTTAGCTGCTATATATATATGTTTGGTACCCCCTGGCATACACCCTAATAATCACTTCATTGCAGTTCTGACCACAGTGCCCACAGCATCAGCACAGATTCCCAGCTGGTGTCTCACTGGCACTATATAGCTGATTTCTTTGAACTAACCCCTTTTTGCACCAGCATTCACACGTGTGCCAGGATTTGCTCACAAGTTGACAGCAGATAAGGACCACTTAGCTTTCTTGGCCCATTTGCCCTATCTATTTTAATGCCATGGATCTTTTGTGGTCTTATGTTTAATCCTGAGCTTCTGGGGTATGCTAAGACCACACATGTGGCTGAGAATATAGCACATAACATCTGACCTGGAACAATGTAAAACTGTCCCCATAACCACAGTAGACTGGCAGGCAGGCCAGAATAATTTGATGAAAATAGTCTTTTGCAGGGGAACAGGCTTTATAACTTCTGCTTATGTTTGGTTTCTTTCATCTAATTTATAAAGCAAGATTCAAGTACATAGATAAATGTAGATAGGAGCCACCCAGCCTGTCTTCCATGAGTCTATGCCAATTAAATGGGGATTTTCTCAGTTGGACACATACCAGCTCACAATGGACCTCCCACATTAAAACTAGTTTATATAAAAGTAAAAATATTCTTCAACTACCTAAATGCTAAGAAATTTTAAAACGGAAAATGTGTGAGATCCTTCAAACATAATTTGGGTGTAATGTGGAAGAAAATCAGGAAAAAAAGGCTAATCTATTAAAAGGGGTAGTCTGGTTTCATTATATTGATGGCCTAGCAGTGTAGGGTAATTACAGGCTCCTTTTTAATTCAAGTGATTGCCTGTATTTACCCTGCACTACTGCTATAAAGTGTGCATGTAAACATTGAAAGGGATACAGTGCTCGTACAATCACTGCATTCCCTTTAAACATCTGATTGGTGGAATTGATAACCGATCCTGAGAATAGGTCATCAATATAGTGAAACCAGACAACCCTTTAAATGCCATCTCTTCTACTGTAATTATACGGATGATATAACTAAGGACAACATACATTGTTCATTAAATGGAAATTCTCATGTCAACATTTATGGCACCTGTTTCTAAAATGGCGCCCCTGACCAGGTCCCACCTAATTGTGGTGGCCAGAGGTGATTATAAGTATGGAAGCTGCCAAGCAAATTGCGCTAAGTTGTTTCCATAGACTTGCGGAAATAGCACATCACAAAGGGCAACACTGCTTATGCATCTCACTTCCATCCATAACTTCAATTCATTTGTATGGGAGCCCCAGGAACACAGCACAGACCACATGTCTTCTGAAACGGAATACACATTTCAATGTCACCCGATTAATCCACAAGGAAATGCAGAGCTGAATTAAAAATACTAATAAAGACAAATCTCTGGGGCCAGATGGCACACACCAATGACATGGTCTATTCCACAGGACTGGTGCATAGAAAATGTGGTGCAAATATTCAAAAAGGGGTCAAAAACTGAGCCTGCAAACTATAGGCTGGTAAGTTTAACCTCTGTTGTTGAGGTTGAGGAATAGTTGGTACATACAGTCAGGTCCATAAATATTGGGACATCGACACAATTCTATCATTTTTGGCTCTATACACCACCACAATGGGTTTTAAATGACGCGTACAAGATGTGCTTTAACTGCAGACTGTCAGCTTTAATTTGAGGGTATTTACATCCAATCAGGTGAACGGTGTGCGAATTACAACAGTTTGCATATGTGACTGCCACTTGTGAAGGGATCAAAAGTAATGGGACAGAATAATAATCATAAATCAAACTTTAACTTTTTAATACTTGGTTGCAAATCCTTTGCAGTCAATTACAGCCTGAAGTCTGGAATGCATAGACATCACCAGACGCTGGGCTTCATCCCTGGTGATGCTCTGCCAGGCCTCTACTGCAACTGTCTTCAGTTTCTGCTTGTTCTTGGGGCATTTTCCCTTCAGTTTTGTCTTCAGCAAGTAAAATGCATGCTCAATCAGATTCAGGTTAGGTGATTGACTTGGCCATTGCATAACATTCCACTTTTTTCCCTTAAAAACCTCTTTGGTTGCTTTTGCAGTATGCTTTGGGTCATTGTCCATCTGCACTGTGAAGCGCCGTCCAATGAGTTCTGAAGAATTTGGCTGAATATTAGCAGATAATATTGCCCGAAATACTTCAGAATTCATCCTGCTGCTTTTGTCAGCAGTCACATCATCAATAAATACAAGAGAACCAGTTCCACTGGCAGCCATACATGCCCACGCCATGACACTACCACCACCATGCTTCACTGATGAGGTGGTATGCTTAGGATCATAAGCAGTTCCTTTCCTTCTCCATACTCTTCTCTTCCCATCACTCTGGTACAAGTTGATCTTGGTCTCATCTGTCCATAGGATGTTGTTCCAAAACTGTGAAGGCTTTTTTAGATATCATTTGGCAGACTCTAATCTGGCCTTCCTGTTTTTGAGGCTCACCAATGGTTTACATCTTGTGGTGAACCCTCTGTATTCACTCCGGTGAAGTCTTCTCTTGATTGTTGACTTTGACACACATACAACTACCTCCTGGAGAGTGTTCTTGATCTGGCCAACTGTTGTGAAGGGTGTTTTCTTCACCAGGGAAAGAATTCTTCGGTTATCCACCACAGTTGTTTTCCGTGGTCTTCCGGGCTCTAACAAGTGGCCTAAAACGGATCAGTTAAGCCCCAATGCATCAATTTGGCTGCGTTTGGTCTCCGTTGCATTTTTTAGACGTTTACTAAAACGCAGCTTGCAGCTTTTTGGTGACCGTCCGACTATGTGGAGCCAAATGGATCCGTCTTGACTTACAATGTAAGTCAATGGGGACGGATCCGTTTTTCACTGACACAATATGGTGCAATTGAAAACGGATCCGTCCCTCATTGAATTTCAATGTCAGTCAAGACGGATCCATTTTGACTTAGACTTTTTTTTTATGAATAATGCAAACAGATCCGTTATGAACGGATACAAGCGTTTGCATTATTGGTGCGGATCCCTCTGTGCAGATACAAGACGGATCCGCACCAAACGTGAGTGTGATAGTAGCCTAATGCTGTGTGTATCTGGACTTTTCAAAGATGTTTGATACTGTACCCAGGGGCGGATCAAGTGCATGATAGGTCCGGGGCTCCTCCCTCCATTTTAGTTTAAAAAAATTCTGTATGAAGAGGCTGCGGTGCTTTGTGAGCGCCACAGTCTCTTCCTAGGCCATATGACACCATTCACATGGTCTAGGTGCAGCTCTGTCCCATCTGAGTGATTGGGTCTGAGCTGCAATACCAAGCACAGTGCTATCAAATGGACAGCGCTGTGCTTGGTAGGGATCAAAGAGGCTACGGCGCTCACTGGAACATCGCGGTCTCCTCAAACAGCGGATTGGCGGGGGTGCCAGGAATCATACCCCCACCATCTCATAACTCTCTAAGTATAGATGTCATCGATGTTCCCTGCAGTCCTATGTAACACCCCACATAACACAGTAAATTATTGTGTTATGTGGGGTGCTACATAGGACTGCAGGGAACATCTACTATGTTATCTGTACACAGAAAGTTTTCACTGTTATGTGGGCTGTTACAAATTTGCCAAATTTAAAATACATATGATTATAATAAAAAAGACTTGGAGGAGAATACAGCAGCACATACCTCTTACATCCAGGGACATCTGTCATGTAGATCTTCTCTTTCTTCTTCTCCTGAGTCTGACCCAGACCACTATGACAAATTCTTTCAGCAGCATCTCGTCTCTACAGAGTTTGTAACACAGACACGTTCGATTTCTCAATTTTTCCATCAACCTCCCAATCCTGGTGTCCCAACAATGTCATCCTGCTGCCACTCCCAATACATGTGCCCGTTGTGCCCCCCAATGTCCCAGGTTCTGTACTGCTGAAAAAATAGTGACCCAAGTAGATATAATAGGGTCATTTATCAAACTGGTGAAAAGTAAAACTGGCTTACCCATAGCAGATTCCAGATTCCACCTTTCGTTTTCCAAAGGAGCTGTCAAAAATGAAAGGGAAAATCGGATTGGTTGCTATGGGCAACTAAGGCAGTTCAACTTTACACCACTTTGATAAACTATCCCAAAGATCCCTATAGCGTCTACAGCAATTATAATGTCCCCTAGAGTGCCCAAAGTAATAATAACATCCTATATTGTGCTCCAGGTATTAATGCCTGAATAGTGTCCCCAAAAATAATGTCCCCTAATATTTCCTGTAATAGAAAGGCACCTACAGTGCCTCCCCAATAGTAACGTCCCCCATACCACATAGTAATTTCCCACACACTGCCCCATATTAGTAATTTCCCCCACATTGCCCCCATATAGTAATTTCCCTCACACTGCCCGCATATAGTAATTTCCCCCACACTGCCCCCAGATAGTAAAAATTACCCCCACACTGCCCCATATAGCAAAAATTACCCCCACATTGCCCCCATATAGTAATTTCCCCCACACTGCCCCATATAGTAATTTCTCTCACACTTCCCCCACACTGCCCCATATAGTAATTTCCCCCATACGACCCCCATATAATAATAATTTCCCCCACACTGCCCCATATAGTAATTTATTGCACACTGCCCCCACATAGTAATTTCCACTACACTGCCCCATATAGCAAATTCCCCGACACTGCCCCCATGTAGTAGTTTGCCCCACAAAGTAATTTGCCCCCTCACACTGCCTCCATTAAGTAATTTGCCCCCACACTGTCCCAATTAAGTAAGTTGCCCCCACACTGTCTCCATTAAGTAATTTGCCCCCACACTGCCCCATTAAGTAATTTGCTGCCACACTATCCCCATTAAGTAATTTGCCCGCACACTGCCCCATTAAGTAAATTGCCCCACATTGCCCCATTAAGTATTTTTCCTCCACACTGCCCCCCATTAAGTAATTTGCCCCCACACTGCCCCCCATTAAGTAATTTGCCCCCACACTGCCCCATTAAGTAATTTGCCCCCACACTGCCCCATTAAGTATTTTGCCCCCACACTGCCCCCCCATTAAGTAATTTGCCTCATGTAATAATTTGCCCCCACTGTTCCTGCAGTAGTATGACCTCCTCTGCCTCCCAACCCCAAAACAAAGCAAAAAAAACAACAACTAAAGGCTAATACTTACATGTGTCCGTGATGGTGAGGCAGGCACGTGTAAATCAAAGCCCTGCCCCCCGGCACAGGCCCCCCGGCACAGGCCCCCCGGCATGATGTCATCACGCATTCCTGCATCAGGCTTTTGCTACCACATAGGCTTCAGGCCTACTAAGCCTGAAGCCTATGCCGGTGATAGGCGGTGGGGCAGGGAACTATGTGTTCCCGTGCCCGCCCAAAAGCTTATAATCCGCCACTGACTGTACCACATAAAAGGGTGATACATAACATGAATCGAATTCATATGGATGAATAGTGAAGTTTCGATCCCTTACTGTGTGAGGTTGAAACATCTGCTTTCTGTATGATACTTTTGAATCAATAAAGGTTGATAACTAGATGTTGCTATCATTTTCCTTTCCATAAAATTCTGTAAAAATGCAAAAAAACATAAGCAAATGATTACTGTATATTTACTGTTCCAAACTTTTCTATGGAAGACTGATGAATCTACAGTATATGGAAGATATCACCTTGTATACGTTTGGCCAAACATGCAGATTTTATACTGAGTAGGTTCTTGATGGTAGTCGTCAGGTGCCAGAATGTATACCATAATTCCCACCAATAAACATAACATTCTGAGGTAAAAACCTGAGGTACATTTCAATGTTTAATTTCTTGGGTTGCGTCAAGATTTTACCACAGATTTTGCTTTCTCTGTATAGAAATTTTGGAAATTTTAATTCTGTGTTGATTTTTCTTCCTTTGGGAATGTGAATGAGACTTTCTAAATCCTACTACCATGTGTAGCGTTTTTCTTTATTAAGATTTAAGTTCAATGGGAGCACGCTGTTAAGGCATGTGTCAGATCTAATGGCAGTCAACTGATGTATACAGAATTGTTCAGTTTCTGGTATAGTTCATTTGAGACTATATATGAGTATAATATGTCCACATTCAGAGCTCTCACATGCCTTGATTCTGTGAAGAAAATGATTAATATGGACTGGAGGTCACTCCTTAGGCAATTACCAAGGACCCAAACACCTGTACATGAGTCTCCTCTTTATCCTGTCAGCATACACTAGTTCTGCCAGTCTGGGAAGTCAGGGAAGTCCGGCAGATACAAGTCTTGCTCTTCAAATGTATTCAGCAACAGCTGTGATGAGGGATCGCTTCTTCTTTGTAGACCACGAGGCCCGGCCATCTGGAACAAAGGAAATGAGCAGGTGGTAAAGAATGACTCCTATATTTGCTTGTCATGTTTATAAACTTTGACCAGAGTTTAGAGGATCAGACTCTTTAATGGTGGAAATGGAAGTGAACGTCACTTTGTTCTTGAAAGACTACTTGTCTGATTGTGAGTGTATTGTCTATGCTTGGTTTTGCATACATTGCAAGATTGTGTTTTCTCTCATTTTCCAATAGAAATTAGTCTTAAAAACCATGTCCCAGTGACCTAAATTCTTAGCTACCTTAGGAAGGTGTATTTGGAGTACATGTTTTAAATTTTTGTATATACATTTTTTTTTTTTTTTTTGAGGGGTGGAAGTTGGCAATCCCCCCCTCCCTTCCCTTGGCAGACCTGCAAAGGGAAGCCTACTTAACTGCTTCCCAGTGCTGGCTCCCAGCTCATGCACTCTCTGGCCTCCACTGCTCCACTGGGCTCCCTGGATGTAAACTTCCGGTTTGATGCCTCTGCCACTGGCGCTATATATGACAAGGTAATTGATTTAATTTGAAATTCACACTAATGTGCATATCTAAATGGGAAAATTAGGTTGTGAGCGCCACTGGGAACAGGGACTGATGTTAATAAAGATAATATCTAGGACAGCATGGTGGCTCAGTGGTTAGACAACATCTGCATGGAGTTTGAATGTTCTCCCTGTGGTTGGGTGGGGTTCCTCCAGGTACTCTGCTTTCCTTCCCCACTCCAAAGGGAATCTAGATTGTGAGCCCCACAATAAGTGATGACAATAGGAGTCATTTATCAAGGACAAGCGTTGTCCTGTGGTGTTAGATGACATGCTTTATTTATGGCGAGGTGCAGGTCTCATCATAAATTAGGAACATCTTCTGGCAGCCTATGTGTCTAGATTGAAATCTAATGCAGCCCCAACTGACATAAATGTTAGTGAATTTGCATGAGCTGATGGTCATGTCTCTGCCACTCCCCAGTGGTGAGTAAAAATGCCTTGTGCAGCAAAATTTTGATGCGAGGGTGTTCAAAAAGTCGCAAAGTGGGGCAGTGTGACTATTTCACCCCAGTTTCTGACATAGGGGGGTCATAATAAATTACCCTGAATGTCTGTAATATGTTAGCTCTATATCACCCAGAGAAATATAAGAGAAATGCAACATAATAAATGTATTTTTAATATCTTCTCTTACTACAGAACAAATCTGTTATTTACATTCAGGGGCTAAAGCCCACACCCCCACTCCCACTCCCGCTGGACCTATGGAAGGAAGCTTGTCAATTTCCAGGGTAGACTGAAATCACGTGTGTTTCTGCTGTCCATGACTGGCTGCAGTGGTGATGTGTCCCCAAGCAACATGTGACCCAGTTACATGCAGCTATGGACCGAAGAGATATTTCTGCAGATCATTTTTTGTGTATTTTGTGCATAGAGGATTTCTTAGGCTCATACATTGTAACAAACCTTCGGCGGTTAGCAGAACTAGATCCGATTTTTAGCCTCTGAATGTAAAAAAAAAATATAACATTCACCGACAACAAGCAGAAATTGTCCACAACGGACATGTAAAATCGTTATTTACATAAGCAATATAAAGCATGCATACTGTACATTTGTTTGTAAAAAATGAAGCAATCAAAGTGTAAAGGCTCACCATCGTCCTTTGCTAATAAACCTGGAAAGTGCTTCATCTGTCTGTACGTAAATTGATCTTGAAAACAAAATCTTTAGTCCTTAATATAGGAAATGTTTTAAGATGCTGAGAACTTTTATCGCTTTGACTCTTGACCTTGGTAGAAGACATTTAATCGTCTGGAGAGGAGGTGTTTTCATATTAGTGGAGAAGATTCTGCCCTCTGTTTAGGCTCAGCAATGGAAAATCAGCCAGGCTTGGACAGGATGATTAATCAGCTTTTTTGAAAGGTCAAGTTTATGTTGATCTACAGGTGTCAGGATCTCACTGATCTCCTGCCGAGGGTCTCTGTAAGGAGCAGAGGAGAGGATGTGCAAGGAAATCTAGAGGGAAAAAAAGAATTAGCAGCAGCTGACCTCCAGTGCAGTTGTGAAGACATTAACCCAATTAGTGGTCTTCAGAGGATGGTGACAGGTGACACAGCAGGTGGCAGAGTAAAAGCACAATCTGGCCACATCCGCGCCTTGCATGTGCGTATTGAGGATACTCCAACTTAAGCCTAAGGGCTCATGCACACGAACATATTATTTTTCCATTTCCGTTCCGGGTTTTTTGCGGCCCATATGCGGAACCATTCACTTCAATGGGTCCACAAAAACATGGAAATGACTCTTAATGCATTCCGTTTCCATATGTCCGCATGGCTGTTCCGCAAAAAAGATAGAACATGTCCTATTCTTGTCCATTTTGCATAGGGTATGCATAGTTACAATGAATCTTAAAAAAAAATGGATGCAATACTTATGTCACATGGACGTCATCCATATTTTTTGCGAATACATATGGTCATGGGCAGGAACCCTAAGTCTATATTCACATCAGTGAAAATTACGGCCGTCAGATTTCATGGCCATTTTGCATCAGAGTGTGCATCCATTTTCTAGCCATGTATAATTTTTTGATGGCTGTTTTGCATCAGTTTCACCTTAAGGACCAGGCAATTTTTTGCAAATCTGATCAGTGTCACTTTATGTGGTGATAACATTAAAACGCTTTGACTTATCCAAGCCATTCTGAGATTTTTTTTCATCACATATTGTACTTTATGACACTGGTAAAATGGAGTAAAAAATTCATTTTTATTTATAAAAAAATACAAAATGTACCCAAATTTTAAAAAATGTGCACATTTCCAAGTTTCAATTTCTCTACTTCTATAATACATAGTAATACCTACAAAAATAGTTATTACTTTACATTCCACTTATGTTTGGATCATTTTGGAAATTACATTTTATTTTTTGTGGACGTTACAAGGCTTAGAAGTTTAGAAGCAAATCATGAAATTTTTCAGAAATGTTCAAAAACCCACTTTTTAAGGACCAGTTCAGGTCTGAAGTCACTTTGTGAGGCTTACATAATACCACCCAAAAATGACCCCATTCTAGAAACTACACCCCTCAAGGTATTCAAAACTGATTTTACAAACGTCGATAACCTTTTAGGTGTTCCACAAGAGTTAATGGCAAATTGAGATACAATTTCAGAATTGAGATTTTTTGCTAATTTTTCCATTTTTTCCAGTAACAAAGCAAGGGTTAACAGCCAAAAAAACTTAATATTTATTGCCCTGATTCTGTACTTTGCAGAAACACCCCATATGTGGCTGTAAACTACCGTACGGGCACACGGTAGGGCGTAGAGGGAAATGGTTTATTTACACCATGTCCCATTTGAAGCCCCCCTGATGCACTCCTAGAGTAAAAACACCATAAAATTCTGAAATTCTGAAATTTCATCTCCATTTGCCACAAACTAGTGAGGAACAACTAAAGGGTTAATGGTGCCCAAAAAAAGGCCATCAAAATCTGCCTTCCAGAAGCCATACGGCGTTCCTTTCCTTCTGCGCCCTGCTGTTTGGTCATACAGCAGTTTACGACCACATATGAGGTGTTTATGTAAACTTCAGAATCAGGGTAATAAATATTCTTTTTTTTTGGCTGTTAACCCTTGCTTTGTTAATGGAAAAAATTGATCAAAATGGAAAATTTGCCCAAAAATAGCTATTTTGGCACCATTTTTATTTTATTTTTTTGACAGTGTTCATCTGAGGGGTTAGGTCATGGGGAATTTTTATAGAGCAAATTCTTATGGACGCGGCGATACCTAATATGTGTACTTTAAAAAAAATGCATTTAAGTTTTACACTATATTATCCTTTTATAAACAAAAAACAACAACATTTTAGTATCTCCATAGTCTAAGAGTCCGTTTTTTAAATAGTTTTTAACCGATTATCTCAGGTAAGGGCTACTTTTTGCAGGATGAGAGGACAGTTTTATTGGTACTATTTTGGGGGGCATATGACATTTTTGATCGCTTGCCATTACACTTTCTGTAATACCTTTTTTTGCACCATTTTTATTTTATTTTTTTGACGGTGTTTATCTGAGGGGGTAGGTCATGGGGTATTTTTATAGAGCAGATTCTTACGGACACGGTGATACCTAATATGTCTACTTTTTTATTTATTTTAGTTTTACAAAATAATATAAAAAATATAAAAATTGGGGTGTTTTAGTGTCTTAAGTCTGAGAACCATAGTTTTTTTTTCCGATTGTCAGTGGCTAAATGGAATTAACTGGGGAAGGGGAATATAAATTTAGTACTCCATGGAAGTGTGGTACTCCCTGAAGCAAGCAATAATGCAGAGGTCCGGATGATCGGGGCACGTGTCACACTGAGTGGTGGTGTACTTCCGTATCCCCCTCCTGTGACACACTCTGAACTTTTTCTGGGACCGTCCCTTCTTTCCAGTATGGGGGACCACACCTGGAAAGTGTTGGCGAGGGACAATCCGGGCGCCTCCAGTTCCAAAGGTATTCCAGCCTGCTCTTTCCCGGTCAGAAAAGATCAGGTCCTTGAGGACTGCCTCATAGAACTGCAGGAATTTCCCTGTGTTGCCAGCGACCCGAGACTGTACAAAAGAGTTGTACAAGACAACCTGTACCAAGTAGTCCGCAACTTCTTTGTACCATGCCCGGGTTTTGCGCATGGCGTTATATGGTTTGAGGACTTGATCAGAGAGATCAACTCCTCCCATATACCGATTGTAGTCGACGATACAATTGGGCTTGAGGACCGTTGCCTCAGTACCTCGCACAGGGACAGGGGTGATGCTGTTACCATGGATTGTGGACAGCATAAGAACATCCCTCTTGTCCTTATACCTGACCAGCAACAGGTTTCCACTGGTAAGTGCACGGGTCTCACCCCTGGGGATAGGTACCTGGAGGGGGTGGGTAGGGAGGCCGCATTGATTTTTCTGCATGGTCCCACAAGCGGACGTGGTGGATCTGGCGGCGAGGGACTAGAACAAGGGGATACTAGTATAAAAGTTATCCACGTACAGGTGGTAACCTTTATCTAGCAGTGGGTGCATAAGGTCCCACACAAGTTTCCCGCTAACACCCAGAGTAGGGGGACATTCTGGGGGTTGAATAGGGGAATCTCGCCCCTCGTACACACGAAACTTGTAAGTGTACACTGAGGTACTCTCACAAAGTTTGTACAGCTTCACTCCATACCTCGCCCTCTTAGAGGGAACATACTGGTGGAAAAGGAGTCTCCTCTTGAAAGCAATGACAGACTCATTAACCGCGACCTCCCTTCCAGGTACATAGGCCTCAAAAAATTTGGCCCCAAAGTGATCGATGACCGGCCTGATTTTGTACAGGCGGTCATAGGCAGGATCACCTTGGGGGGGACATGCTGCATTATCTGCATAATGGGAATGGGTTACTGATGGCTCATCTGACTAATACAATGTGTAGGTGCTCTAGGTTTGACTGATTCACCCAATCAGGAAAGGAAGGTATATAATAAAAATATGGAAAACCGTCACTCTTCACCTGGTAGGACACTCAGAGAGCAATATAGTGAAAATTGTAGGTAAGATGTGCATTTATTTCATATAAAAATCAATCATGAAGAATGTACTTTAAAAAGAAAAGGGTATGGGAGGATCGTAAAAATATATTGCATAAAACTGGTGCATGGAGTTAATACATGGTATAATACGGTTAAAATGCATGCACTGGATTCACCCTTTCAGGCGGGGAGGGGCTCCCTGTTATTCTGGTGCCACGTCGGTGGAGATAGGGACTTCTGGGTAGTTTTTATGGATATCAATGTAAATTAATGGGTTGCAGAAAGAAGAATAAAATGATCATTCAGCAGTCATCTCCACCTTCAGCAGTTGTTAGTGAGCTTCAGATAGTTTTCAATGCAGTTAGTTTGTTGATAAGTTAATATGTAAATATATTCATCATTTTTAATGCTTCCCTCCTATGGGTTGGTAGCCAGTCACTGTTAATGATGATATTAGCAGGGTTATGAATGTTAATTTGTCAGTCGGGTGCTGTACCTTGTGTGGTGTCCCAAACGGTGGAATGGATCGCAACCTGACTGTAATTTACCTTCTCCGATGGATTCGTAAGTTGCGGCTGTTAGTGCGCCTTTCTGGACTCTGTGTTGGACGTTCAAATGTTCTCCTTCGACGACCTCATACAGGTTATACTTACCCCACAACCCCCCCTGATGCCCTTATGGCCGGCCACCACTGCATCCCCCTGTCGCGTGGATGAAAACATCCGGCGACGTGGGGAGCAGTCAATAGCAGGCCACGATCGATGTGATCTAGCTTCCTAGCATCACAGGTGACACTAGGGACACTAATTTTCATTGAGGCCTGCTATTGGCTGCACCCCATCCCCCCCAGGCATAAGTATTACCTGTATGTGGTGCCCATAATTTCGGAGGCATAATAGGGGTTGAATAACCCTTTTAACCATTAAGATACCAGAGGTTTTTTGTTTTTGCATTTTTGTTCCCTGTCTTCCTTGAGCAATAACGTTTTTATTTTTCTGTTCACTGGCATACAATGTAGTGAGAAGCGGGCAAAAAATTCCAAACGGGGTGGAATAAAAAATAAAAATCCAATTCCTGCACCGTTTTATGACCTGTGCCTTAAATTCTCTGGGTCAGTAGGAATACAACAGCGTATTAACACTGAAGGCATCAAAACTATGAATTAACACATGTGGAATTATATACATAACAAAAAAGTGTGAAACAACTGAAAATGTCATATTCTAGGTTCTTCAAAGTAGCCACCTTTTGCTTTGATTACTGCTTTGCACACTCTTGGCATTCTCTTGATGAGCTTCAAGAGGTAGTCACCTGAAATGGTCTTCCAACAGTCTTGAAGGAGTTCCCAGAGATGCTTAGCACTTGGCCCTTTTGCCTTCACTCTGCGGTCCAGCTCACCCCAAACCATCTCGATTGGGTTCAGGTCCGGTGACTGTGGAGGCCAGGTCATCTGGCGCAGCACCCCATCACTCTCCTTCATGGTCAAATAGCCCTTACACAGCCTGGAGGTGTGTTTGGGGTCATTGTCCTGTTGAAAAATAAATGATGGTGCAACTAAACGCAAACCGGATGAAATAGCATGCCGCTGCAAGATGCTATGGTAGCCATGCTGGTTCAGTATGCCTTCAATTTTAAATAAATCCCCAACAGTGTCACCAGCAAAGCACCCCCACACCATCACACCTCCTCCTCCATGCTTCACGGTGGGAACCAGGCATGTAGAGTCCATCCGTTCACCTTTTCTGCGTCGCACAAAGACACGGTGGTTGGAACCAAAGATCTCAAATTTGGACTCACCAGACCAAAGCACAGATTTCCACTGGTCTAATGTCCATTCCTTGTGTTCTTTAGCCCAAACAAGTCTCTTCTGCTTGTTGCCTGTCCTTAGCAGTGGTTTCCTAGCAGATATTCTACCATGAAGGCCTGATTCACACAGTCTCCTCTTAATAGTTGTTCTAGAGATGTGTCTGCTGCTAGAACTCTGTGTGGCATTGACCTGGTCTCTAATCTGAGCTGCGTTTAACCTGCGATTTCTGAGGCTGGTGACTCGGATGAACTTATCCTCCGCAGCAGAGGTGACTCTTGGTCTTCCTTTCCTGGGGCAGTCCACATGTGAGCCAGTTTCTTTGTAGCGCTTGATGGTTTTTGTGACTGCACTTGGGGACACTTTCAAAGTTTTCCCAATTTTTCGGACTGACTGACCTTTATTTCTTAAAGTAATGATGGTCACTCGTTTTTCTTTACTTAGCTGTTTTTTTCTTGCCATAATACAAATTCTAACAGTCTATTCAGTAGGACTATCAGTTGTGTATCCACCTAACTTCTCCACAACGCAACTGATGGTCCCAACCCCATTTATAAGGCAAGAAATTCCACTTATTAAACCTGACAAGGCACACCTGTAACGTGAAAACCATTTCAGGTGAAGCTCATCAAGAGAATGCCAAGAGTGTGGAAAGCAGTAGTCAAAGCAAAAGGTGGCTACTTTGAAGAACCTAGAATATGACATATTTTCAGTTGTTTCACACTTTTTTGTGATGTATATAATTCCACATGTGTTAATTCATAGTTTTGATGCCTTCAGTGTGAATCTACAATTTTCATAGTCATGAAAATAAAGAAAACTCTTTAAATGAGAAGGTGTGTCCAAAGTTTTGGTCTGTACTGTATGTCCTCATAGTGTCTCCTGTATATATATTTTTTCATAGTGTCCCCTGTATTTATGTCCTCGTAGTGGACATAATAATTCATATTTTTAGTGTAAATAAATAAAAAAGACATACTGTCACGTACGGGAGGAGTGTGTGCCGCCCTGAGCTCCACCCTCACCTCTGTCCCTACCTACTTGTACGTTCCACCCTAGGCGACGGTGTACAACTTGACGGCGGTCCCTAATCGGAGTACGTGCAGAGCCTTAAAGGTAAAAATACAATAAAGGAGAAAACAACAAACAAAGTGACAACCAGGCACTGAGGGGTTAATCAAATATCAAAGTCAATACGAGCCAAGGTCAGGAGCCAGGTGGAACAACAATACAAAAGGGGAAAGCAAGATCAAGTCAAACTCACGGCGGGGTCAAAGCCAAGAGGTCACGTCAAATGCAGGAGGTAGCAAGAGCGAGGTCAAAATACGGAGCCGAGGTCTAAACACAACAGACACTAACAGACGATATGCTGGTGAATGAAAGAAGACTAATCACAGGCAACCTGTGGGCAGCAGGCTGCCTGTTTAAATTGCCCTGGCTGGGGAGTCACATGACATGGCCAGCGTCACGTGACTCAGTATACAGCCCAACCAAGGTTACAGAAAAAAGGAGACACCCCAGTGGATGAGTTCACCTAGTTGTTAATGGCGAACTCGGCCTAGGGTAGATGCCTCACCCACAACTGTTGGTTGTCAGAAACATAACATCTTAAAAATTGCTCCAAAGACTGATTCAAACGTTCTGTTTGACCGTTAGTTTCAGGGTAAAAGGCCGAAGTAAAAGACAAAAAAATATCACACTTAAGACTAAAAGCCCTGAAAAATCTAGAGACGAACTGAACGCTTCTATCCAAGACCACATTTTCTTGAATTCCGTGTAGACGTACCACATGATCTATAAACAGGGAAGCCAGTGTCTTAGCATTGGGCAGCTTTGCCAGTGGAACAAAATGCACCATCTTACTAAACCTATCAACCACTACCCATACCACCGACTTACCCTCCATGGAAATCCATGGAAAGATGAGACCAAGGTCTACTAGGGATGGGTCGTAACTCACCCACCGGACGGGATCTGGGAGTTTGGGCACTGGCACACACTTCACATGAAGACACATAAGAGTAGACATCTCTAGATAACGTGGGCCACCAGTAGGACCTGGAGACAAGCTCCTTGGTGGCATTAATACCCAGGTGTCCACTAAAGACTGAATTATGGCACTTACTCAAAAGTCGGAGGCGTAAATGACCTGGGACAAACAATTTATTTGTAGAGGATTGTACCGGAGCTGGGTGTTGTCCTGCCTCTATTTCAGTAGTTAGATCAGAGGACACCAAAGCCACAATGATACCTGCTGGCAATCATGGTTCTGGAGGAGTATCCGGAGGTTGAAAAGCACCAAAAATTTGGGACAAGGCATCGGCTTTAACATTTTTACTTCCTGGCGTGAAAGTAATACTAAAGTTAAAACGTGTAAAGAACAATGCCCATCTTGCTTGTCTGGGATTCAAACGTTTAGCAGATTCCAAATACAATAATTTTTTGTGATTAGTAAGAACTGTAACACAATGTTGAGCCCCCTCCACAAAATGACGCCATTCCTCAAAGGTCCGTTTAATAGCGAGTAACTCTCAGGTCCCAATGCCGTAATTTCTCTCAGTAGAAGAGAACTTACGAGAGAAGAGCGGACAAGGTCTCAGATTCGTGAGATTTAATGACCCCTGAGAGAGAACCACTCCTACTCCATCTTCAGATGCTTCGATCTCAACTACAAAAGGTTTCTCTTGATCCGGCTGAACCAGGATTGGGGCGTTAACAAAACACTTCTTGAGAGTTTCAAAGGCTTTTATGGCCTCAGATGGCCAACTCACTAGATCCGCCCCCTTCCTGGTAAGGTCGGTAAGAGGTTTAGCGACCACCGAAATTTTTTTAATACACTTTCGATAATAATTGGAAAACCCCCAAAAACGTTGCAACACTTTGAAGGAAGAGGGTCTCACCCAATCCTGAATGGCTTGATCCATCTTAAAAGGTTGAGGAGTAAGGATATATCCCAAAAACTAAATTTCTTGAATCCCAAATATACATTTCTCCACTTTGACAAATAATAGTTTTTTTCTAAGGACCTCCAGAACCTGTCTGGTGTCAGTGACATGGGAATCCCAATTCGGTGAAAAAATCAGAATATCGTCCAAATATACAATCATAAATTCTCCAATAAAGTGCCTGAAAATATCATTAACAACATTTTTTAAAACCGCCGGAGCATTACTCAGACCAAACGACATGACTAAATATTCAAAATGACCCTCAGGAGGGTTAAAGGCAGTTTTCCACTCGTCTCCCTCCCTAATTCAAATCAGATTATAAGCCCCCCCTTAAATCGAGTTTCGTGAACCAACGGGCCCCAAGCACCTGATTTAACAGGTCTGGAATCAACGGCAAAAAGTACTTACTAGTAATTTTGTTCAATTCTCTATAATCAATACAGGGTCTCAGACCCCCACTTTATTTTCCACAAAAAATAACTCTGCGCCCATATGTGATACTGAGGGTCTAATGTGACCTTTTATTAAGCTTTCCTTCAGATATTCCCTCATAGAGACTCGTTCAGGACCGGACAAGTTATAAATACGACCCTTCAGGTATTTGGATCTTGCAATGAGATTGATGACTCATTCATATGATCTATGGGGTGGAAGGTTCTCAGCATTAGATGTGGAAAAAACATTAGCGAAGTCATAAATGTATGGGGGAAGAGTTTTTGACCCACTAGTGATTCCAGCCTGAATAACCATTGCAATGAGATTGATGACTCAATCATATGATCTATGGGGTGGAAGGTTCTCAGCATTAGATGTGGAAAAAACATTAGCGAAGTCATAAATGTATGGGGGAAGAGTTTTTGACCCACTAGTGATTCCAGCCTGAATAACCAGTAGAGAATATGAATTACATTTAGGTCCCCATTTCTCTATTTTACCCGTGGACCAATTAATGACAGGGTTATGAATCTGGAGCCAAGGCATGCCCAAAAACCACCTCCACGGGTAAATTCTCTAATATCAAAAAAGAACAAATTTCATTATGACAAGCCCCCACAGTCAAGGTCACCTCAGGAGTACAAAATGTGACCGTCCTGCCCACCAAAGGAGTAGAATCAATAGCAACAATGTAGATTGGGTTATGGAGAGACAAAATGGGTACCCGAATAGAGAGAACAAAATTATGATCAAGAAAATTGGAGGCAGAGCTTGAATCAATAAAGGCCTCCCTGTGACACGTGCAAGAAACCAAAGAAATACCCACCGGTACTAATAATTTCTTTTTTACCACCTCTTGGAGTAGCTTATCCTTCGGGACATCCGATTTGGATGATCGCCCAGAGGAAGGGGCCTTGGGGCATAGTCGGACCCAGTGGTCAGAGTCTCCACAGTAGAAGCATGTACCCCTTTGACGTCGTTGATCTCTTCTGGTCATCCCAAGTTGAATGGGTTCTTCAAGATGATTTTTCACCTTGACTCCCATAGGTAAAGAGTCTGGATTGCCCATTGCCTGTGGAAAGAACAGATGTTCCCGCTGCCTTTCTCTGATGCGTCGGTCCAGTCTAACGGCTAGGGTCATAATCTGTTCTAAGGTGTCAGGACAGGGATAGCTGACGAACATGTCTTTGAGACTTTCAGAGAGCCCTGATCTAAACTGACACTTGAGTACTGGCTCATTCCAGCCAGAGCGAACACACCACTTGCGGAATTGGGTACAGTACTCCTCTACTGGTCTGTCCCCCTTAATAAGAGACTTTAACTGAGATTCTGCCACAGTCGCCCTATCAGGTTCATCATAAAGTACTCCTAAAGCCTTAAAGAACGATTCCACTGAAGCTAGACGAGGGGAGTCTGTGGGAAGGGAGTATGCCCATTCTTTTGGGTCACCTTGCAATAAAGAGATAATATTCCCTACTCTTTGTTGTTCATACACTGAAGAATGAGGGCATAAACGAAAGTACAATTTACAGCTTTCCCTAAATGCAAGAAAAGATCTACGATCCCCTAAAAAACGATCAAGCATCTTAACATGGGGCTTGATATTCTGAAGGGAGGAGGTAGCTACAGGTGGGGTCTGAACCGATTCCTGCTGCTGTAACCTTTCCACCAACTCCTGCACCATTTGAGCAAGGTTATGGACTTGATCAGTAAGCACTCGCATCGGGTCCATAATGAAGGTAAGGACTGTTATTCTGTCACGAACAGGAGGAGTGTGTGCCACCCTGAGCTCCACCCTCACCTCTGTCCCTGCCTACTTGCATGGTCTGCCCTAGGCATCGGTGTACAACTTGACTGCAGTCACTAATCTGAGTACGTGCAGGGCCTTAAAGGTAAGACTACAATAAAGGAGAAAACAACAAAGTGACAAGCAGGTGTGAGATTGTGGATAAACTCTGCCTGTATAATGTTCATGTTTAATTTGTATTGGAACTGTCATTTGGCTATCCGGGCACTAGAGGTCACTGTTTTGCAGCACAGGCAGCACACTCTGGGATCTGCATATGTAAAGCAGATGATGACTCATGCTTGCTGCTTCTAAAACCAGGAAGTGCTGATCTGACACGGTGGAAACACTGTTCTTTGAGAGACTGAATCCGATTCCATCCTGGCTTGCGGAAGTCTGGGAGTGAATGGACACACAGAGAAAGGAGATTAGCTGTTGTCCCCTTACTGGATCCGGCTCTTTGAAAGAGAGATTGTTCCAGGAAGACAGTGTACAGCGTGTGGGCAGTTTTATTATCAAGCAAGGCCGCACGGTTTCTGAGAGGTTGGTGGCCATCCCGGGTAAGCGGCATCCTCTGGCCCAGAGCGGACGCAGGTCAGTACACCTGGTTACTGATTGTATTCTACTGTGTGGCGCCTGAAGTAACAGAGACTAGCCTAGGCTTTATAGTAGTTAGATAGTTAGGGTTATATGTTTTGCTAGGCCTTACTGTACTGGACCTCAGCACAGTATTTGACTTGCAGGCTCTGCTGCGTCTGCCACCGGCTAGGTGTGTCCTATTTAGTGGCACAGCACGACTTGCAGGCTCTGCTGTGTGGGCCATCGGGCTAGGCCTGTCCTTTGGACAGGGATGGTGACTGTGGGCCTGGGGTATAATTTAGTCAGTGTATACCTATATTGCTGTGTTTTCACTATTGCTAAAGTAAAGTTTCTGTTCTTGCATATAAAGCTGGTGTCAGTGTCGCTTTCCTTGTCTGTGACTTCGCTGTATCCTGGGGAGCCCACCCCCGAATACGGCTCACACGGGCACTGAGGGGTTAATCAAATATCAAAGTCAATATGAGCCGAGGTCATGAGCCAGTAGGAACAACAATACAAAAGGGAAAAGCAAGATCAAGTCAAACTCACGGCGGGGCCAAAGCCAAGAGGTCACGTCAAATGCAGGAGGTAGCAAGAGAGAGGTCAAAATACAGAGCCGAGGTCAAAACACAACAAACACTAACAGACGATATGCTGGTGAAAAAAAGAAGACCAATCTCAGGCAACCTGTGGCCAGCAGGCTGCCTGTTCAAATACAGCCCAACACAGCTGAGCACCGATCATCATTATCGGCGCTCAGCTCATCTGCTGCTTGCCTACTGCCATGGAGACGAGGGCGCAGGCTGCGTTATTGACCCTCTCCATGCGCAGGGCACCGGCGGTGCTGTGAAGGAGGCACGCGTCGCTGGCCTGTCGTTACACATACCTTATCCACTTGCACACTTATAAAGTGCAAGACGTGCAGAAGAATATGGGCAATTTTTGGCTTTAAGATAAGACTGTGTGCCAGCAGTAGACAATGAATAAAACTGCACAGCAGAAAGCAACATTCGACAAACAATTCTGGGTTAACCCTGGCTTTGGCCACATGCATGTGTGAGAGGAGTCTCCTTTTTGCTCACACATCTCTCAGGGTTTTTAACAATCTGAAATTAACCTTGTGTTCAGCCACATACCTGTGTGAGGGGAATCGCCCTCTCTCTCTCACACGTAGTCTCTCAGGCTATATCTCTGAACAATATCCCTTTAAATAACAACTAGGGATCTAGGAGGTGCTTATTAGATTTGTGAAGTGTAACTAGCTTTAGGAGATGGAATGATGCCTGATTCTTTTCACACACCCATTCACTAAACTGCGAATATTTCCCACCGTCTGTTGCCTTCACGCACATGTCACTATGGCAGATAGCCCTCATGTGGTCCTCTTTGGATTCTCTGGTGATCGGAGGTATGCACTGCATGGGTCACCTGTCGACCCGTCACTGCCGTCACAGTAACAAATGTTACAAATTTTGCAGGAGAGAAGACTCGAGCATGTTGGATTTCAACATGTGCAACACGCCAGACCTGCAGGGTATGACGAAGTGAGGTCACAGTTATGGGCAATCGAGGGTACTCACTATATTTGAAGAACCCTGGGCAGGCGCGTGGCAGTGAAGGAGAGGTAGACACAGTTGCTCTGGGGCACGCTCTGTAGATAGGGACCAGGCCTGATGGTAGTTGAGGTGCCCTGGATGTTACAGGTATTTTGTGTGCCTGGGGCAAGGTCCCTGTGGTATTCGTGACGCCAGTGCCTTTGGTCGGTGGCACGCCGGTTGGTGGTTGGAATGATGAAGGTACACAAGTATGCAGTGAACCAAACATAAACTTTACTGGACAATCCAACTTTGTACAGCAGGTGTAGCACAGTCTTTATATTACAGTTCCACAAAAGGGGCTTATTCACAAATATGGCAGGCAATAGTCATGCAAGATACGCTGAGGGTAAATTCCACAAGCACTCAGCAGCAGGTTGTACCTTTCCCCAGAATCAATGTACAGTGTCCCTTCTAGAACTCCTGCTCTGGCTTTATATCTCTCAAGGCCCGGATGCCTAAAAGGGTGGCTTATATCCTTGGTTACTTTCTTCCTCAGGTATTATACTCCTTGCTATGATTCCTAAGATCCTCTGCCCATCAGGGTCACTTTGCTTACCCTGGGTCGCCTCCTCCTATCAGGTGGATAACTGTAGGTTTCTCCCAGGAGGTTGAATCCTGCAACTGGGGTATCTCTTCAGAGCTAACTTAGGCTCTCTTGTTCTCAGGCAGGCTGGAGCTTCTCAACAGCCTCCTGGACATCACTAGCAGCCAGGGCTATCCAGCTGCATGTCAGGAGCAGGCTTCTTAACCTCTGTCTTCTCAGACTCCTGACTCTGCACTCACTCTCCCTGTCTGGGCCTGGACATTTATACTAGGGGCTCCCTATCTCCCTCTAGTGTCTGGGATGTCTAACTACACCCAACTAGGCCTGCTACTGCATCACACAGGGGTACATTGCATGTAAAAACACATTAAAACATACATCAAATGCAGAATTAAATATGACATTCCTGTTCCTTGTGAGTAGGACTAACGCGCACACCAATTGACCCTTGTGTAGTGCCCACCCATACCTAGTGGGACACTACATACCCCCACGCTATAACGTTGCCCGTCCTCGGCGCAACATGGAGGGTCCCTGCACAGCTGGATACTGCACCTGTAATGAGGACGATAAAGCAAAGCAGGAAAACACATCTACATTTGCAAAATATACATTATATGTATACATCAGGCAGTTCCACTGGATTAGGAGCAAGTAATGGTGAAAAGGGGCGTCGTTCTCTTCTCTCAGGATAAAACAATGGGAACAGGGGCGCTGACCTGGCACAGCGTAACAGTAAATACCAGGATAGTCCATATAATACTCTTAAGTGTAAATTGTCCATGATAGAACAGTTGTAGTCCATGGAAAATGTAAAAACATTAAATAACAATTCTTGGAGGCTCAAAGCATTTAAAATGAGTCCGTACCCAGGTTCTTTTCTTTTTGTTTAATCCACAGCTAAGTAAAGAGATAGGCAAAGGAGGCTATAAAGTGTAGCAAGAATCACAGAGGCTCGCACGAGGTGGAGTCCATCTCTGGGCACAATACTTTAAAATAGTAGCAAAATCTCAGAGGCTCATGTGCATTTGAGTCTATCCCTGGGCCCAATTCCTTTAAATTCCAATTGCATAATAAAATGACAGCACATAAAATAGTCCACATTATTTAAATGGCATACATATCAAAGTAGTGCTGTAATACCCTTAATCAACCTGAAAAGGGGGTTAAAGGGTTAAAGGTGCAACATGAAAACAGGCACAACTGGGTCTTCACTCTGAGAAAGCAGGCAGGAGGTCCTGTAAACAAGATGGCCTTGCTGCACGTGGTACTTCAGTGGCTTGCCGCTTCCACTGAGCCGTGGGTAACTGGCAGCAGCAACAGAGGGCCAAAACAAAGAAGGACTCCTGTCCTGAAAGAGTTAAATCTTCTTTAGGATCCCTTGGCAAATAAAGCAAACATCAAGGGCCTAGCAGGCCATTTCACAGGGGCAAGTCATATCCACTTTGCATTTCAGTGGTGCTCCCTGGCTCCATTTGTATATTGGGCCTGTATTGCGATTCAACAGATGGATGTGCCCACAACACAGTATTGGGGGGCAACTGTAACATAAACGGACCCCTAATAGGTATAGGCCCCATAGGCCTAGGGGTTATCAAAGTCGCTGACCTCACCGGAGCAGGCATAACAATCGTAGGCTGCTGCACTGGCCTGGGTACTGCTGCTGCAAGCGGTCCGGTGGGTTCTGGAACAACTGGCTCTGTGCGCCGGTGCACAGCGTATGAGGATCCCACCACAGGTGCCGGTACTAAGGAGGGACGACTGGCAGGGACAGGTACTCTCACCTTAGACCCGGAGACGTCCGAGTCCTTACGTCTTCTTTCTTGTAGGTCCGGTGGAGTCCGGATCCTGGCGGAGGCAGTCTGGCGCAGCTCCCGTAGCTTTAGCTCCAGCCGCACGATCTGGTCGTCCAGGCTTTTGGAGTCGGGATCGCTGGTCTCCGCTGTTGTCGTCGGCACTTGAACGGTGGGTGGTTCGTCCTGCGCAGCCGCTGCAGGCTCAGGTGAGGCGTCCGCTTTCCTCCCTCTGCGGATATTCTCCAGGGCAGCTCTGAATCTCTCTGCATCCTGAAGCTCACGTACGGTTTTCTCCCTGCGAGGCAACTCAGGTGAGGGCCATGGGCTAACCCTCTTCTCTACCACTGTCGGCTGCCAAAATACATTCGGGCCAATGAAGGAGCCCCTTTCTTGAAAGGCATGATGGGCCGGTTCTGGAGAGCACATAGGTTCTTGCTCGCAGCCAGGGTGGTCCTCATCAAGGTCCCAGTCTTCTGTCTTCTTCTTAGGACGGGACACGGCAGTGGCGTAGGGGCCTCGCAGGCCCTCAGCAGGGGTAAATTCAACCTCCTCTCCCTCGCGGAGGTTATGTAGACGTTCTGGGAGGTAGCTCCGCTTGACGGACCTCCTGTTGACATATAAGTCTCGTCCAGTCAGGTAGTCTTTTATAAAACCGAAACCTCGGCCCTTGTCAAAGTCCACAACCAACCCCATCCTCCTTTCCAGGCGGGGTTGTGTGTCGGTGTGGCACTCGTGAACGGTCTTTGCCAGTTCTTCGTAGTAAATTTTGGTTTTAGTAGTTTTCTTTATTGAGGCCTCCCGGATCTCTGCCATTAGAGCTGACCACTTGAACGAGGGCTGGAAGAAGTCTCTCCAGGAGCCATAATAGGTCTCCGGTTGCGTCCTCGGTGGTGGGCAGGCGGGTCTCTCCGGTCCCGGAGAGTAGGCCGGTGGAGCGTCCTCTTGCTCTACACCAGTCACATTCATGGTTAACAAATCAGGCGCGGACATATCAGCAGGAAAGTCCTCACTCCTCAACATGCTCGATCCTTCTCTGGAGAGCGACAGGGTGGAGCCAACAAGTTCAGACAGATCCTCCCATTGCACTGGGAGGCCGCCCCCCAGGTACTCCAGTATGGGGGAGGCGGAGTCCATAACAGCAGACATGCAAATGTCCAGACAGGGCGGTGGCGCCAGCATACAGCCTTCTCGCACTTTTAGCAGAAGGCGCCAATTTTTACCGCCAATTCAGGATGAAGATGACGCAGCAAACAATTTCAATCAAGCTAAGCGGCCATCTTTGAGCAAAATAGCTGTCTATTCATTGACAGCAAGCGGTGGCTTAAATAAGCAGAAAACAGTCCATATAGCACAATCTTCACACCGCAATTATTACAGTTCACTTTGGCCCAGCAATTTTCAATAAAACAATTGGGGCATGTCACTTTAAGACAATTTTCAGCACACAGTTTTTAAATCCGCTATGGCGCAGGAATATTCGGATCCTGTTTGTGACGCCAATTTATGCAACACACCAGACCTGCAGGGTATGACGAAGTGAGGTCACAGTTATGGGCAATCGAGGGTACTCACTATATTTGAAGAACCCTGGGCAGGCGCGTGGCAGTGAAGGAGAGGTAGACACAGTTGCTCTGGGGCACGCTCTGTAGATAGGGACCAGGCCTGATGGTAGTTGAGGTGCCCTGGATGTTACAGGTATTTTGTGTGCCTGGGGCAAGGTCCCTGTGGTATTCGTGACGCCAGTGCCTTTGGTTGGTGGCACGCCAGTTGGTGGTTGGAATGATGAAGGTACACAAGTATGCAGTGAACCAAACGTAAACTTTACTGGACAATCCAACTTTGTACAGCAGGTGTAGCACAGTCTTTATATTACAGTTCCACAAAAGGGGCTTATTCACAAATATGGCAGGCAATAGTCATGCAAGATACGCTGAGGGTAAATTCCACAAGCACTAGGCAGCAGGTTGTACCTTTCCCCAGAATCAATGTACAGTGTCCCTTCTAGAACTCCTGCTCTGGCTTTATATCTCCCAAGGCCCGGATGCCTAAAAGGGTGGCTTATATCCTTGGTTACTTTCTTCCTCAGGTATTATACTCCTTGCTATGATTCCTAAGATCCTCTGCCTATCAGGGTCACTTTGCTTACCCTGGGTCGCCTCCTCCTATCAGGTGGATAACTGTAGGTTTCTCCCAGGAGGTTGAATCCTGCAACTGGGGTATCTCTTCAGAGCTAACTTAGGCTCTCTTGTTCTCAGGCAGGCTGGAGCTTCTCAACAGCCTCCTGGACATCACTAGCAGCCAGGGCTATCCAGCTGCATGTCAGGAGCAGGCTTCTTAACCTCTGTCTTCTCAGACTCCTGACTCTGCACTCACTCTCCCTGTCTGGGCCTGGACATTTATACTAGGGGCTCCCTATCTCCCTCTAGTGTCTGGGATGTCTAACTACACCCAACTAGGCCTGCTACTGCATCACACAGGGGTACATTGCATGTAAAAACACATTAAAACATACATCAAATGCAGAATTAAATATGACATTTCTGTTCCTTGTGAGTAGGAGTAACGGGCACACCAATTGACCCTTGTGTAGTGCCCACCCATACCTAGTGGGACACTACACATGTCCGATCCTTTTGTTCTCAAGGGAGACATGCCAACGCTTGGGGTAACTTATGCCCCTCTTCCTGGCCCCTCGTAATTTGCTAAAATGTATGAGTGGATTACCTTAGTACACTGAGGGTCAACGATAACTGCAGCACTCCACCCATCTGGGCTTTATGGCAAAAATGCCAGAAAAAAGCTCCTCCTGCGGTTTTCAAAAAAAAAAAAACACCTAAAGGATTCTCCGACTGAGATCGTTTTTCAATGGTCTGATTAAAGCAAGATTGAACTTTTTGGCCTCAATTCTAAGCTTCATGTCTGGAAACACTGTTTATCACCTCCCCAATATCATCACTACAGTGAAGCTGGTGGTGGTAGCATCATGCCATGGGGGTGTTTTTCAGTGGTTTTCCATGAAAACCTGATCCAGAGTGCTCTGGACCTCAGACTGGGCTGAAGGTTTTTGTGAAAAAGACGGATCGTGGACCCCATTCAAGTGAATGAATCTGTGATCCGCATGCGGCTTCCCCACGGTTGGTGCCCGTGTATTGCGGACCACACGGGCACGGAGGTTTTACATTCAAGGTGGGACTGTTCTGGTACCCTTAGAGTGGGGTGCCTTTGGCTGTTGACCCCTTGCAACACTGTTGGTTAATCTGTAAAGAGTCATAGTGCTCTAGGAGCTGCTTCCTTCTGGAGAGACTCCTGGTGCAGGAGTGGGACCTTCCCCTTTGATACATCTTGACATGTTTGCTTCCAACACTAGCATCCACTAAGGCTTCTTTCACACTAGCGTTATGTTTGTCCAGCAAGCTGCTCAGTGTACTGCGGGAAGTCCGGCCCAGCCCCATTCACTATAATGGGGACGGGCGGGAGATGCGGCCGCAGCACAGCAAACATGCCTGAGAGGAGGCCGGACAAAAAACGCAGCGTGTTGACTTTCACCTTCAAATTTTAATACTATGTCTCAGCAGTTGCTTCCAAGACAACAGACTCCATTTAAAAATCTAGCATTCCCAATTGATCATGTGTACCCAGTGATCACAGAATGACATTAGAAGAGCTTCTGATATTTAGCAAGAGTAGCGATCCCCTCTTCAGCTGTGCTAAAAGTATTTTCAGTAAAGTAGAGTCCACATAGCAATATGCTTGAAGTCACAATTGATTTGTGCGGTGCTCTTGAAGAGCAGAAGTATAAATCTCAGCAAATGAGGCTCTCTGGAATGCCATGCCCAGTATCTGATATCTGCTGATTCAGGAAAATACAGTAGAAGACACACTCCAGATCCTACAAGCATGCTACAGCTGGCAACATAAAGCTTTTTGCAGCCATTGATAGGGTTGTAGCTATAGGGGTTACAGAAGAAGCAAGGCCACATACAATAAGGCCTCTTTCACACGAGCGTGACGGATTGGCTCCGGATGCGTTCAGAGAAACTCGCACCATTTTGCGCAGCTGCTGACAAGAATAGATATTCCTATTGGGGTCAGGGGCGTAGCTAAAGGCTCATGGGCCCTGGTGCAAGATTTCAGCTTGGGCCCCCCTTCCCTCAGTGCTTTGTGACCAGGGAGGCAAACATTTAAAAATTAAAACGGCACCACCTCCCAACCCCCCTCATGACAAATTCTTGACCTAACCCCTTCCCTGCAGCCAGAGGTGTAACTTGACCAGCATGCACTTTCCGTAATACCAGTGTCTTCTTATGTGGCACAAGGGTCTTTGGGCCCCTCAGGCTCCTGGGCCCGGTAGCGACTGCTACCTCTGCACCCCCTATAGCTACGCCCCTGATTGGGGTGCAAAACACTGCGGACATGTAAATGGACCCTAAGTGTGTATACGTATATAGCGGTCAGTCACTGATAGTTGTACACGGGTGAGGTGTTATCAGTGATTGATAGCATTCTCTGTGTAAGTGTGTATACATAGATAGCTGTAAGTCACTGATAGCTGTACACAGGGGAGGTGTTATCAATGATTGATAGCATTCTCTGTGTAATTGTGTATACATAGATAGCGGTCAGTCACTGATAGTTGTACATATGGATGGTCTTAAGTTCAGAAAAGCAGAGATATAAATGTATAAATTACAAGATTTACTGAATCTTTTCATACAAAACTTTGTATCAATTTGCTTAGCTTCTCCTGCCCTATTACAGGTGAAACTCGAAAAATTAGAATATTGTGAAAAGGTTCAATATTCTAGGCTCAAAGTGTCACACTCTAGTCAGCTTATTAATCCATACCCACTGAGCAAAGGGGACCTGAGATTGTGACTTTGGGGTTTCATAAGCTGTAAGCCATAATCATCCAAATTATAACAAATAAAGGCTTGAACTTTCTCACTTTGCCTGTAATGAGTTTATCTCATATGTCAGTTTTACCTTTTAAGTTGAATTACTGAAATAAATGAACTTTGCACAATATTCAAATTTTTTCAAATTTCACCTGTATGTGCTGCATGCAGATTGCACTGTATTTCATAGTAACATGTACTCTTTAAATCACCATCATTTCTACACCATAATGTCATTCTTCCCCACTGGTCTAATTGAACTGGGTGGCACCTTGAAGTATAATCCTAGAAAATAACAGGTCAGTTAAATTAGACTAAGGCCTCTTTCACACGAGCGTCATGTTTTAGGGCCGGATAGGATGTGGTGCGTCGTGGGAAAATGTGCGATTTTTCTACACGAGTACAAAACATTTTAATGCGTTTTGCACGCATGTGAGAAAAATCGTCATGTTTGGTACCCAAACCTGAACTTCTGTGGGATCGGTGTTGTGTAGATTGTATTATTTTCCCTTATAACATGGTTATATGGGAAAATAATAGCATTCTGAATATAGAATGCTTAGTACAATAGGGCTGGAGGGGTTAAAAAAAATAATTTAACTCACCTTAATCCACTTGTTCGCGCAGCCCGGCTTCTCTTCTTTCTTCAGGACCTGGTAAAGGACTTTTGATGACATCACTGCACTCATCACATGGTCCATCACATGATCCATCACATGATCCATCACCATGGTGGTGGCTCATGTGACAGACCATGTGATGAGCGCAGTGACGTCACCACAGGTCCTATTCCTACTGCACAGCAAAGATGAAGACAGAAGAGAAGCCGGGCTTTGTGAACAAGTGGATTAAGGTGAGTTAAATTATTTATAACAAAAATTTAACCCCTCCAGCCCTATTTTAGTAAGCATTCTGTATTAAGAATGCTATTATTTTACCTTATAACCATGTTATAAGCGAAAATAATAATGATCGGGTCCCCATCCCGATCGTCTCCTAGCAACCGTGCGTGAAAAATTGCACCGCATCTGCACTTGCTTGCGATTTTCACGCAGCCCCATTCACTTCTATGGGGCCTGCGTTGCGTGAAAAACACACAAAGTAGAGCATGCTGCGATTTTTTAATGCAGCGCACAAGTGATGCGTGAAAATCACTGCTCATGTGCACAGCCCCGTAGAAATGAATGGGTCCGGATTCAGTGCGGGTGCAATGCGTTTACCTCACGCATTGCACCCGCGCGGAAATCTCGCCCATGTGAAAGAGGCCTAAGAGGAGAGAATGGCACCATTTGTGCAGGAACAGTGAGCTGAGCATATGATCTAGTGATGTTATTATTAGGCAGAAGCAGCTTTTACATATTTACTTGAATGGCTTGGAAACCCCCTTTTGGTTTGACCCGTAAAAATGTATGTGCTTTTTTACATGTGTTTTATAATGTAAATTTTCAGCTCACATGGTTTTGATATTTTTTCAGGCTTTTTTTTGTTTCCTACGGATATGTCCCCTGTGATCTCACTTTCTCTAAGGCCTCAAGCACACGACCGTTGCTTTGGTCCGCATCCTCACAGGGGAGATTTATCAAACTGGTGTAAAGAAAAACTGGTTTATTGGCATTTTTACTATAGGCTTTTCTATAGGACTTGAAAAGCCATCAGGTAAAATGCATGTACCAAAACGACACAAATTAACAAACACCAGTAAAAAAAAACACCTATAGGCCTCATGCACACGACAGTATTTTTTCACGGTCCACAAAACGGGGTTCCGTTGTTCCGTGATCTGTTTTTGTTTCTGTATGTCTTCCTTGATTTTTGGAGGATCACCAGACATGAAGGAAAGTGAAAAAAAATCTAAGTCAAGTTTGCCTTGCAAATGATAGGAAAAAAACGGACACGGATCACTGATGCGGATGACAATCTTGTGTGCATACGTGTTTTTTCACGGACCCATTGACTTGAATGGGTCCGCGAACCGTTGTCCGTGAAAAAAATAGGACAGGTCCTATTTTTTGGACGTACTGAAAACACGGATCACGGATGCGGATGACAAACGGCGCATTATCCGAGTTTTCAACTGACCCATTGAAAGTCAATGGGTCCGCAGAAAATCACGGAAAACGGAACAACGGACACGGAACACAACAACGGTCGTGTGCATGAGGCCATACTATGTTAAAAACACTGTCATTTTAAAACATATTTTCTTAGGCTATTTTCACACTAGCGGCAGGACGGATCCGACAGGCTGTTCGCCCTGTCGGATCCGTCCTGCCGCTATTTCACCGCTGCTCCATCCCCATTGACTATAATAGGAACAGGGGGCAGCACGGCAGTGCACCGCGAAAGGCAACCGGACTAAAAGTACTGCATGTCCGACTTTTTATGTCCGGTGGCCTCTCACTGTGAACTTCCGTGCTGCGCCAGAGCTCTGCCCCCATCCCTATTATAATCAATGTGGACGGAGTGGCGGTCCGGCGGCACGCTGAAATAGCGGCAGGACAAATCCGACAGGGTGAACAGCCTGTCGGATCCGTCCTGCCGCTAGTGTGAAAATAGCCTTAAATCCCTAGGTAATAACTGAACGAAGGATCCCTTAAGATATATGTACTGTAACGTGCAGGTTTTCCACACAGAGAATCCGTAGCATAATACAGTACCAGCTAAGTAGATTTGCAGATTTTCATTTACTCGGTGCTGAACACGGATTTTAAAATCTGTGTCATGTCAATTGTTTGTGTATATTCTCTGTACAGATTTCACCTTTTACAATACAAATCCATGTCAAAAACTGCAAGTAATGCATGCAGATTTTGTGGTGGAAATGCAGCAAAAACCCCATGAAATCCACACAGAAAATCCACATAAGCTATGCCATCATGTGCATGTACCTTCAGAAAGAAGGAAAACTAGGAAGAAAGGACTGACGTTTTTTAACCATTGCTGTTTTTGGCTGTAAAAACTATTAAAAACTTCCACAAAAATTCCAGGGGCTCATGCCCACGAACGTATTTTCTGCTTCTGTTCCGTTTTTTTTGTGGACCGTATGCGGAACTATTCACTTCAATGGGTCTGCAAAAACAACGGAAGGTACTCTGTGTGCATTCTGTTTCCGTATATTGCCGTTCCGCAAAAAAGTAGTGCATGTCCTATTATTGTTCGCAAATCACAGTCCGAGGCCCCATTCAAGTCAATGGGTCCGCAAAAAATACGGAACACATCCATATGTCATCCGTATTTCATCTCGGATTTCATCTTCATTTTGCGGATCCATACTGTAGAAATGCTATGCCCAGCCCATATTGTTCATGTGTTTGGTAATTAATAAGTTACTGTTTCCGTTTCCGATCCGCACAAAAAAAACTGATAAAATACAGAAACCATACGGATATGTTTTGTGGAATAACGGAACAGAAGGACTGAAATCAGAGAAAAGAAAACTCAGATACGGAACAACGGATTTGTGAAAAATGGACCGCAAAACAACAACGGTCGTGTGCATGAGCCCTTAGGCTGCAATCACATCTCTGTTTCAAAGATCCAGCTGCCTGATCTGGCAGAAATGCCGGGTGTTGGTCAGGGTGTTGCATACTACGGGAATCGGTCAGATCGCTGCCGGACAGCCTGCCAGATCTACGGATGATGATGTGAGCTAAGCCTTATTTTCTTTATCTTATCTTAAAAGAAGGTGGAAAGGGGTGTGGCTTAGTAGGGCCTGAGGTGAAAGGGGGGCCAGACTGGCACTGAGCTACTTTCACTGCTTCTAGTCATAGTCAAATGAATTTCCAGCAGCCTCCACTAGGGGGAGCTTACTGCATATAAATTTATACAGATCCAATCAAGTTCTATGGTAGCTGTATAAATGCATATGTACTGAGCCCCCTCTATTGGTGGCTGCAAGTAGCCAGGGCTTTATCATTTACAACGAGAAACCTCCCCCACCGTACAATGTAGGTTGGCGGGATATGACACTAGGCTTGGTTACAGGAATAAAGGGAGCAGGTCACCTTCTAACACATCCCTAAATCCTAGCCTTGACCTCCTAACTGTATGAGCGAACCCTAATGGTGGGAGGACTCAAGGGCTGGGCAGATAAAACATCCAAGACAGAAGCAAAGCTCCAGCACCAACAAAGTCTGGAGTACAACTGACTCCAGCCTGGAAGCCACAGGTGATAAAACCCAAGTGGCCACACTCATCTAGGAAGTTAACGCCTCCATCACCAGACAGGGGAGGAACCAGAAGAAGGGGAGCAAAGCCCATACATGCTGCGACAACAACAACATGTTGCCCCTGGCAACCAGCATGTACGGCTAATGTGTCACGGCGCACAAGAAAGACCATGACAGCCTCTTAATAAGGCCTCTTGCACACGACCGTATGGTTTTGCGGTCCGTTTTAAACGGCTCAGTTTTTCAGTTTTTTTTGTTTCAGTAGTGTTTCCGTTCTGCTTCCGTTCCGTTTTGCCGTTTCGTTTTTCCGTTTGGTTTCCGTTTGTGATTCGTTTTTTGCAGATCGCAAATGGAAACGGAAGCATACAATAATGTTTAAATAGTAAGTACATAAAAAATAAATTGCTGGGGATAAAATTTGCAATTTGCGGACCGCAAAACACATACGGTCGTGTGCATGTAGCCGTAGGCTACATTCACACGAACGTATGAATGAGTCCGCATCCGTTCCACAATTTTGTGGAACGAATGCAGACCCATTAATTTCTATGCGCACACCACACCGTGTGCTGCTTACAAACGTTACTCTGTGCCACGGCTCTGCAAAACAAATAGAACATGTCCTATTGTTTTCCGCAATTGCAGACAAGAATAGGCATTTTCTATGATAGCCACAACAGCAAATTGCGGAACGCACATGGGAACAGTATCCGTGTTTTGCGGATCCGCAAAACACAACGTTCGTGTGAATGTAGCCTTAATAGCAGAAAAATTCCATAGACAGAGCCTGCTGTGGTTTACAAAAAAACTGTGGAGCCAAAATATACACTGCAAGTGGAAGAAAACATGACTTAGAGGGTGCTGCCACACAGCCTTTGTTGGCTTGTAAGAAATGTCAGGAAACCTGAGGTTTTTAGGGGTGTTGATTTGTAGTCACACGTTTTAATTGGCATTTTCTTCGGGTGTTTTTTTCACTCTATAGAATCTTATTGGGGGAAGGGGGGGAACTAAAAAAAATGCCACACCAGGAGCATGCTGCCATTTCAGAAAATTCCAATGACCCTAAAATTACACCTCAGGGTGGAATAACGTGTAACATGTTTTATTTTTTCCCTTATAAATGCAAGAAAAAACAGCCAGCAAAAAAACACAAAACCCCTTAAAAATGACAGGTCAAAACTTGTGTGGCACCAACAAATAAACGCATGTGTGTACAGCATTTCATAATTCCCAAATAAAAAAAAAAAGCATGTGAGAAAAGTGGTAAAACATCAATAGTCATGCTAGAAAAAATGTACCCCTTTGTCGTGTTTTGTTTTTGTTTTTTGTAACATTTTTATGGCAAAATGGCTAGCTCCAGATGTTGGCTGTAAGTCACTGGTAATTACAAAATGCAGTGCGAACATCTTTCTTTAGTGGAGTTTTTAATCACATGCTCTTGTGTTTTATGGGTCCATAGCATTTTTATGGCTATTTTTGTGCCAAATCTCCATTGTTTATTTGCCCCTGCTTAAAAAAAAACATGTGTCACTGTCTGTTGCCTTGTTTTATTTATTTACCTGTTATTTTTCTTTAATAAACATCCATTCCATATTTTTTTTCCCTCCCACGTTTAGGATGAAAACACACAAAATGAATTTTGTGACATTTTTCTGCATTTTTGCGCCTAAGGTTTTTGGGGCATTTTGATGTAAGCTCCAAATCTTAGCTGAAACTCTATGGGAAATATGAAATTCAGGACACAAAGTGTTTTCTAGTTGCATTTTTTGGGGAGTGGTGTATTTTTCCCATTGATTTCTCTAGAGCAGAAAAAAAAACACCTAAAAAAAATTGTGTGACTAAAAGGCGAACCCTCTAACAAATTTCCTTGTGTTTTTTAGAAGCTAAAAGGCTACAATAAGACTGTGTGGTAGCATCCATAGTTGCTAGTAATGTTTTTGTGCTCTTTTGTGGTTTTAGTGGCTTTTTTTGTACCTGTGTTTTTGCTGTTTCAGATATTAGCTGCAAGTTTATGGAAATATGAAATGGAGTAGACAAGACCATTTTGCTTTTGGTGTTTTTTTTTAAATTAGGTGGCATTTTTTGGTGTCTGGCACAAAAAGCACATTAACGCTTTTGTTGTTTTTATCTGTTGTTGTTTTTTTATGTATTCACTACAGGGAAAAAAAATTCAAGGAAAAACTTTGCGGGAAAAAAAAAATCAATAATTTTTATGGCTTTTTTTTTGTGGTAGAAAAACCCCTAACCAAATTCATGTGTGTAAAGGCAATTACAAATGTAACAGATGTTAATAAAATATTAAAAATGCTTTTTACAAGTGAAAAGAAAGCTGACAAAAAGTGTGTATGAAAGCAGTTTTTCAGCACACTGCCAGTAAAATGCTAATTGTACATGTACCTTATGTGCTCATCTGAAATATACAATTACATTGTTAAATGACTTCACATTTGAATTTCCATATAACGCCATGTGTTTCTTCAACCACAACTTCAGTCTGACGGGTCGATTTTTCTGAAATGTTACCTAAGTATTTGTTCTTGTTAGTTTACATTTGATTCAATTGCAGTTACTAATGGATCCAACTCACCAATCCATAGCACTGAGACTCACTCTAGTGCTGTCAAATAGGTTTATTTTGCCACCTAGTGTTCATTTTATGTATTGCACAGTGATACAGAATGTGTCAGGGTCTGTTGGTTTTGCATGCAAGTTGAGTCATTTTTATCTGCTAGTGCATTCAGTGTTTCAGTTTTTCCCATCAGGATTGCATCTGTTTTTCACGTGCACGACTAAAAACTGAAGAATAACACTCAGCATCTCCTGCCAACCATCAGTGAAAACGGACTGATCAGTTCTGCATGAAAAATGGATGAAGATGACACATGCTGCGATTTTTCCTGAACGGACGGATGGTCAGTGAAGAACAGTGCTCACGAACACATATCCATTGAAATGAATGTGTCAGGGTTCAGTCTGGATGCATTCCATTGTAAAAACGATTGCATCTGGATGGAAAAAATAGTTTTGCCTAGCAGTGAGCCTGATGATGTCACTGTCACTAAAGGGTGGTCTATAGCGCTGCCCTAGCCTGTTTTACAGTCTAGGGCAGCGCTATAGACCACCCTTTAGTGCTAGTGATGTCACCGGGATCACTGCTAGGTGGAAGCCATCTCCTAGCAGTGTGAGAATGTAGATAAAAGAGCCCTTGCTCCGATGCTCCACTCATTCATGCTGAATGAATGAAGAAGGGGTTATGTCCCGATTCAGCTATTAACCAGGACAACCCCTTAAAGCTAATTTCACTGAAGCTAATTTTATTTAGTGAGCTCTTTAAGGTCCCAGTTGTTATCCTGTTTTACCTGGAAATATTGAGATCTTACTAGGTTTTCAGAATCTAGAGAAATGTGTTAGTACCTGCTTGTTTGCTTGTTATACCTGATATACATATACTTACCAATTTTATTATCTTAATATCCCTATGTTTTGATATTATTTCTCCTCTCCTCTCCTTCCTCCATAATCCTGTAATCCTTTGTTTGCGTCACCCATACCTTTCGTCAAATAAGGCCTCTTTCACACGACCATATGGCTTTTTCAGTGTTTTGCGGCCCATTTTAAACGGATCGGTTGTTCTGTTTTTTGTTACCGTTGTGTTTCCGTTCCGTTTTTCCTTATGCCATATACAGTATACAGTAATTACATAGAAAAAATTGGGCTGGGCATAACATTTTCAATAGATGGTTCCGCAAAAACGGAACGGATATGGAAGAAATACGGATGCATTTCCGTATGTGTTCTGTTTTTTTTTTTTAATGCAGCCACAGAACGTGATTTTCAGGCAATAATAGGACATGTTCTATCTTTCAACGGAACGGAAAAACGGAAACGGAATGCATACGGAGTACATTCATTTTTTTTTTTGCGGAACCATTGAAATGAATGGTTCCGCATACGGAACGCAAAAAAACGGCCTGTATCCGGAACACAAAAAACTGTCGTGTAAAAGAGGCCTAAAGAGTATGAAAAAAGTTGTATGTACCCCAAAATGGTACCAAAGAAAACATTGCCTAATTCTACAAGAAACGAGCACTCACACAAGACCATCACGAGATAAATAAATAAAAAATATAGCTTTCAGAACATGGCGATGCAAGAATATGATTTTTTTTTCAAAAATACTTTGTGTAAAGGTCGTAAAACATAAAAAAAAAAGCTATATAAATTTGGTATCTCTAAGCGTATTAATCAACAGAATAAAGATAACAATTTTCCCACACGGTGTATACCGCAATAAACTCAAAAAGCATGGCAGAATTGCTGCCTTTTTTTTCCTGCTTCCCAAAACATGAAATAAAAAGTGATCAAAAAAGTCCATCCCGCAAAAAAAAAAGACCTCATACAATTCCATCAAGAGAAATAAAAGTATGGTTCTCAGAAAATGGCTTTATTGATCCCCAGAGGCTGTTCAAAAGCAACATAGCACCCATAACCCATTCAATCAAAATCTATGCTGCAAAAAACAAAAGGTGGTCTTTTCCTTCTGAACCCTGCAGCTTATCCAAAGAGCATTTATGCCAGTACCGTACCCAAAAAACCTGCCTAACAATTTAAAGGGTGTGGCATGCCTTAGATGGCCCCAGTTGGGCACAACATATTGAGCACGTAAATGCTGTATCTGTGGAAAACGTATTTTTATTTTGCAAAGTCCCCGGCTCATTAATTTCTGCAAAACACCTGTGGTGTCAAAATGCTCACTTTATCCCTTGATAAATAACTTAAGGATGTAGTTTTCAAAATGGCGTCACTAATAGGGGTTTCCACTGTACAGGTACCTTAAGGGCTCTGCCCGAAAACCATTTATGAAAAATCCGTGCTCCAAAAGCCAAATGGCCCTCCTTCCCTTCTGAGCCATGTTGTGTGCCCATACAGCAGTTTACGTTCGTATTTATGGCATTTCTGCTCCCAGTAAAACTTATCAGTTCAAGTAGCGTGGTGTGAGTCTCAGATGGCACAAGCTGGGTACCACATATAGGACACTGAAATGCCAATAGCTATGGAAAACTAGCAATTTTCACTTACCTGGGGTGTCAAAATGCTCACTCCACCCCTTAATACCTTGATGGGTGAAGATTCCAAAATGGTTTCACTTCTCGGGGGTTCCAATGATTATTTCACCCCCAGAACCTTTACAGTTGTCAGCACAAGATGCATAAATCACCACATTGAGCCTTGTTGTATGTCCAGGCAAAAGATTAGAACTATATGTGGGATGATTTCAAAACCAGGAAGCCAGGGGCATAACTACCATAGCGGCAGACCATCCAACTTCTTTGGGGCCCAGGGCAAGAGTTGGGGCCCAGTTGGGATCATTCCCTCTTCTACTGGAGGTGAAAACTTAGCCAGGACTCTACCCTCTAAAGCCGGGGTGCACAACCTTTTTTGGTCTGGGGGCCGCATTGTCACATCGCATTATTTCGAGGGGCCGCAGAAAAAAGTTAATCAGCGCTTGTTTAAATCAGCCTATTACACAGGCTAATGCAAAGTGACTGGGGAGGAATGATCACTGCTACAGTCATTCATCCCTCATTCACTTCTATCGATTATCGGTAGCACATTCCTGATTACACGTGAGATGTGCTGACGATAATTGTACATCTTTCATCCTGATAAAGTATGAAAATCAGCCGACAAACAAGTGATTCCTTGTTTATCAGCTCATCAGCGGCACGATTATACTGGCCAGATATCAGGAATGAGCGCGCCTATGGACAATTGTTTCCAGTAATTGTCCTGAATATCGTGCCGTGCAGGCTCGGACTGGCCCACAGGGGTACAGGTGAATCTCTCGGTGGGCCCCTGAGCAATCTGGGCCCCTAGTTTTCCACAAGTCGCACATAAAACAGTAGACTTACTGCACTACATAGATATATTCAATGTACAGCACCTCAACCAGCCTATGTTCAAATAAAAGACTTGTTAGATTATTTATTATATTTGAATGTATCTGTACGGTGGGCCCACAAAATAAATTTTACTGATAGGCCCTAGGCAACCCAGTCCGACACTGGTGCTGTGTAACAGAGTCTTAGAGATTTCCTGGTAAAAAAAGATTTTTAACATGTTCCTGCAGCATCGGTTTGAAACAGAAGATTCATACTTTCCTGTTCCCTGCCGCTCCCGCTGTCTCCATCTTCTGGTTCTGGCGCTGTTTACATCCGGCTGGCTATGGGCATAGTCACCTGTACCTCTCCAGCCAATGACTGGCTTCAGGGGTGATGTGGCCACAAGCAGCGTTTCACCGCGAAAGGCCTCATGCACACGACTGTGGTGTGTTTTGTGGTCCACAAATCGCGGATCCGCAAAACATGGATGGGGTCCATGTACGTTCCGCAATTTGCAATTTGCGGAACTCCATGGACAGCCTCTAATATAAATGCCTATTCTTGTCCGCAAAGCACAGACAAGAATAGTACATGTTATATTTTTTTAGCGGGGCCACAGAACGGAGCAACGGATGCGGACAGCACACGGAGTGCTGTCCTCATCTTTTGCGGCCCCATTGCAGTGAATTGGTCCGTATCCGAGCCGCCAAAACTGCAGCTCGGATGCGGACCAAAGCAACGGCCGTGTGCATGAGGCCTATACCAGAGAGCACCCAGTAGCATGCCAGAGTTTCTGCCGTTGTGGGCCAATGTTGTTTAAATCACAAAACTAGGCCTCAAAAACACATGGTGTGCTTTCTCTTCCAAGCCCTGCAGTGTGCCCAAACAGAAGTTTACGACCATATGTGGAGAAAGTGGCTAACAAATTGTGGGTGTTTTTTTCTGTTATCCCTTGTGAAATTTAATAATCTGGGGCTAAAGCAACATTTTATTTAAAAAAATGTAAGAAAGAAAAAATATTTTATTTTTTCATTTTCATAGCCAAGTGGTTCTTTATTGCGTGAAACTCCTGTGATGTTACAGCGCTCAGGACATCCTTCAATAAATTCCTTTAGGGGTTTACTTTCCAGTGAAAATTGGGTTTTCCACTGTAGGGGTACTTCAGGGTCTCTTCAAATGTGACATGGCACCCAAAAGGCATTCCAGTAAAATTTGCCCTGTTAACCCTTGCAGTGTTACAGGAAAAATTGATTAAAATGGACAGGTGACATTTTTTAATTTCTTGTGGAACACCTAAGGGGTTAACAAAGTTTGTAAAATCAGTTTTGAATAATTTGAAGGGTGGAATTTCTAAAATGTGGTAATTTAAAGTGGTTTCTATCATGTAAGGGCCCTCAAAGTGACTTCAAAACTGAACTAGTCTTAAAAAAGTTGGTTTTGGAAATTTTCTTGAAAATTTGAAAAATTGCTTCTAAAACTCTAAACCTACAAAAATAAAATGACATTCACAAAATGATGCCAACATAAAGTAGACATATGGTGAATGTTAATTAATAACTATTTTATGAGGTATAGAGAAATAAAAATTTAGAAAATAGTTTTTTTAACAAAGGTAAAGCATATTGATTCTACAGATTTGCCACTAAAATGAACTACATACAGTGTGTCACAAGAAAACAGACTCAGAATGGTGGCTTGGATAAGTAAAAGCTTTCCAAAGTTACTACCACATAAAAGTGATTTGCAAAAATAGTTTGTGTCAGGAAGGGGTTAAATTATATGGCAGAGAAGGAATCGGTCCAGTAATCAGACCCCCATTTATCTTGCATTCTAGAAACTGGTTTGTACATCCTGAAGTTGTTAATGAAAGCGTTGATTCTTACCCAAAGTGTGACGTGGATTCTGTGATAACATTGCCTCTGAGAGCCCTACATTGCCTCTAGTGACAGTTCTATGGAAGCAGCCAATCTGTCAGCTGAACTAATATTTAGGTTATGAATTCACTACGCCATTGCCAAGGGTATGAGCACCTCATTCTTCATTATTGTTACCAGCTTTTAGTATGAATTCCTATTATACACACATGTTCAGGGTGCTATCCAGATCTATGACATAATCTTACATTTTGAGGGAAACATTTATTATGGTCACATTTCTGATGCATGCAGTCTAACACTGACACACAATTGGATCCAGATGCAATAGTTGGGACCAACTTCTAGCTTATCTCCTTGTCTTCTAAGGGTGTGACCACATGGTGCGGTATGAGCTGCAGTTGTCACATTCGGGCAGGGGAGGGAAACCCTTACCAAACGTAGGAGGGAAAGGGGTGAAGGGAAAAGGCCTGTAAACTAGGGAAAGGAGCAGGTCACCTCCTAGTAAAACTCTAATCAAGGTCCTGACTGACTGCAAGTATGAACTGACCCCAGAGGTAGGTGAGTTCATACACAGGAACCTTAAGTTCTAACTCACCCTGTAGGACCCTGGTACAATGTCAGGACAAGAGACAACCTGTTCCTCCAAACGGTAGGACGAACAAGAGTCTCCCTCAGGCTGAAACACAAATGGCAGGGAAAAGAGCAACACAAGAAAACCCAAACAATAAACAACAGGGGAAGGAGACACTTAACTTCAAGTGGCTATTGAAGCACAAGAACTCCGCCGGGATCCAAACACCAGCCATCCACAAGCAAGACTTAAGCTATAAACCGCACAGCATGGTGGGAGAAGCCACAATAAATAGGGAAGGTTAAATGACCACATAAGCAACACCTGAGGCAAGGGGTGTGGCCATTACTAGAAACAACACAGACACAAATTGATCCACAAGAAACCTGTCAGATCAAAGCACGTGTTGCCAGTGTCACTGATCTCCTGGCACCTGGCACGGGAACGTCCGTGACAGCAGTGTGCTCTAATTAATCTGATGAGCCCACAGTGTTTAGTGGGTCTGTATTGTTAAATGCCACGCCTCGCCTTCAATACCACCCAGCTATGACTAAACAGTGCGGTATAATTAGTTTAATTACAGCCAGCTGCGGTACCTGAGCGTGACTGCGTCGAAAGTGCCACACGACTATGCCGTTTTGTTAGACCCTTAGGCCCCTTTTACAAAAGCAATATGGATCGTGTCAGGATCTGTTCTGGTTTTGCACACAAGTTCAGTCAGCTTTGTCTGCAATTGCGTTCAGTATTTCTGTTTTCCGTCCAGATTGCATTTGTTTTGGATCCGTTTTCCATGCGCATGTAAAAAAGAAGAATATCTATATCTCCAACAACACATTGAATCCGTATGCCTTCCATTTTTCACGCAGCTCCATTAATTTCTATGGGGCAAAGGCTGCTTGAAAAACGGACAATACAGAACATGCTGATCGTGTACACAGACCAACTGAAATGAATGAGTCAGGATCCAGTCCGGATAATGTGATCAAAATGAAAATAATCAATAATCATGTGAAACTACCTGAGAAGTTAGAAATAATACCAAGGCTATGCCCTTGTGCCAAGTGCCCCCCGACGGTGTCCCGAGAAGAGGGAAAAAATACATAGGGTAACCTAGGGTAATGGGCAAAAAGATGTGAAATCCAGGATCAACCAAACATGCACACGACCGTTGTGTTTTGCGGTCCGCAAACCGCAGATCCCCAAAACACGGATGGCATCCATGTGCGTTCCGCAATTTGCAGAACTGCATGGACAGCCTTAAATTTAACTGCCTATTCTTGTCTGCAAAGCGCGGACAAGAATAGGACAGGTTATATTTTTTTTGCAGGGCTACGGAATGGAGCAACGGATGCGGACAGCACATGGAGTGCTGAACGCATCTTTTGCGGCCCCATTAAAGTGAATGGGTCAGCATACGAGCCGCCAAAACTGCGGCTCGGATGCGGACCAAAACAACGGCCGTGTGCATTAAGGCCTATACTAGAGAGCACCCAGTAGCATGCAAAGAAGTAAAGGGGCCAGGTGATTTGAAACTATGATAACTAAGTTTTGGGGATAAGTTCTACAACTTTGATCCAAAATGGTTGAATCAATGAGCATTCCCACCAAATATGAGACATTGTGCCACTGGCCCATCCACACCGCCAATGGTATAAGGAACTGATGGAAACAACTGATGGTTTCTTGAGCTTTATATGAAATGGACACTTTATGGCAAAGCTTTAAAGATTTTGCCCAGTCTTCAGTTGTATGTTGTAAATGGTGGAGATCAATTTAATAGGAGTGGAGGAAGAGGTAGAAAGTTCCTTAAAGGGTGTAAGCTGGGGATTCAGTAAGGTCTTATTGGTAATGTAGTAGTTTTTAAGGCTACTTTCACACTAGCGTTAATATTTTCCGGTATTGAGATCCGTCATAGGGCCTCAATGCCAGTAAAAAACGCTTCGGTTTTGTCCCCATTCATTGTCAATGGGGACAAAACGTAACTGAACAGAAGGGAATGCTCCAAAGTGCTTTCCGTTCTGTTCTCATAACGGAGAGCAAACTGTAGCATGCTGCGGTTTGCTTTCTGTCCTGGGGATGCGGAGCAAAATGGATCCGTCACGACCCACAATGCAAGTCAATGGGGACAGATTCGTTTTCTCTGACACAATCTGACACAATAGGAAACGGATCCGTCCCCCATTGACTTTCAATGGAGTTCTTGACGGATCCCTCTTGGGTATGTTAAAGATAATACAACCGGATCCGTTCATAACGGATGCAGTGATTGAATTATCAGTAACGGAAGCATTTTTGCTGAACCATGCCGGATCCAGCCAAAACACTAGTGTTAAAGTAGCCTTAGTTGATAATTTTAAAAATGAGAGCAGGGGTGCACCTAGCCTTTCTGCTGCCTGAGGCGAAAACTGAAACAGCCCATTGCCCTTCTGCTGCCCCTACCTGGTGCTGTCTGAGGTGATCGCCTCAACTGACCTCTTTGGCGGTACACCACTGAATAAGAGCTAGCAGAACGAACCATCTCCGGCAGTAGGTTCTCATAAAGCAGCAAGCACCACCCAAAAGTTTTTTAAAAGGGGAGGCAAGCTGTCTTTTAAATATAAAAAAGGAATTGACTACATATGACTACATTTGATATTATGATTATACTGATGCGAGGTGACCAAAAATGGCCATTCTTGATTAGGTTTTATTCATTTTTTATGGAGTTCACCAGGATAGAATACTTTTATAGAGCAGGTCATTACAGAAGTGGTCATACCAAATATGTTTTTTTCTTTCTTTTTGCTTAGTTTTACACAATAGAAGCATTTTTGAAAAGAAAATAATCATGTTTTTATGTTGCTTGTTGGCTTGTTTTAGGGCTAATTTTTTGCGGGAAGATGAGATGTTTTTATTGGTACCATTGTGGGATAAATATGACTTTTTGATCACTTGATATTATGCTTTTTCTGAGGTGAGGTGAGCTAAAAATGACAGTTCTGGAACTGTTTTTTTTCTTTTTTTCTTTACTGCGTTCACTTGAAGGGATAGATCGTATAATTGTAGTGTCCCACTAGGTAGGGGTGGGCACTACACAAGGGTCAATTGGGCCACGTGGTACTCTTACTCCTGAGGGACAGTGGCATTATATTTAACTATGCATTTTAATGTATTTTCTATAGGTTTTTATATGTACTGTTCCCCTGTGACATGTACAGCAGGCCTATTGGGGTGTAGTGTAGCATCCCAGACACTAGAGGGAGATAGGGAGCCCCTAGTATAAATGTCCAGGCCCAGACAGGGAAGGGTTAGGTCATAGTCAGGAGTCTGTGGAGACAGAAGTGAGAAGGCACCAGCCAGAGATATGCTGAGGACCTCCTCCTGACATGCAGCTAGACAGCCCAGGCTACTAGTTGCTACCAGGAGGCTAGTGGAGGGATCCTAGCCTGCCTGAAGTTTCCCTGAGTCTATGTCAGCTCAGAAGATTCAGTAGAAGAGATATGCCTCCTGGGAGAAACCTGCAGTTCCCACAAGCCAAGCAGTTCCAGCTAAACTCCAGCTGAAGGGCAGAAGAGTCATAAACATAGTGCAAGGATAAATACGGGAGGAAGATTATTTGCCAAGGATAAAAGCCAGCATTTGGGCGTCCGGACCTTGGGATAGAAACCAGACAGGAGTTCTAGGAACAGTGTACTCTATATCTGAGGAGAAGGTACAACCTGATCTGAGTGTATGTGATTATTACCCTCCGAGTATCTTGCAAGGAATATACCTGCCATTGTTGATGTAAGCCTGCTTGTGAAGAGCACTTGATGTAAGGAACTGTATTGCCATCCAACTGTACAAAGTTGAACTGTTGTTCCAGTAAAGCAAAGTTTGGTTTACCATACCACCGTGTTCCTCAATTACTACTACTGTAAATCGGTGTGCCACCGTTACAGGCACTGGCGTCACGATCTTTAAAGGGACCTTTCCCCAGGCACATTAAACACTTGCAACATCCAGGGCACCTCATCCACCATCAGGCCTGGTCCCTATCTACAGAGTGTGCCCCCAGAGGACTCCTGTGCCAGCCTCTCCTTCACTGCCGCATGCCTGCCAGGGTTCTTCTACCAAACTGTGAGTAACCCTCGCTTGCCCATAAACCGTGACCTCACAATCGCAATACCCTGCAGGTCTGGCGTGCTGCATAAATGTTTTTATAAAGCCACTCATTACGGACGCAGCAATACCTAATATGTCTATTGTTTTTATTGTAAATGGCTTGATGAGGGGAAATGGGCACAGTATTACGTCAGTTTAAATAGAGGTTAGATCTCACAGGAACACACAGCATTATAAATCATTATATTGCTGTGCGATGCCATGAGAGGAGCAAAGTTCAGAAAGGGAACTCTCACTGCCACATGCAGAGAGTTTCTTGCACTGAACTCACTCATGTGTGTCTGGCCTAAGGGGTTAATCCGCCGGCATTGGATACAGCAGGGGCCTGGCTGTCAATATCACAATTCCGGATAACCCCTTTAAGGACATGGACTAATGAGAGTGATAACAATCTATGTACAGGGCTGCTGAGTATGTTGGCGCTATATAAACGTAACAGTATAGAAATAAAAATCTCCTATTAGAAAAATGCATTAATCAGTGCAAACGTTACCCAGATGCAAGTTTAGTTAGTTTTACGATTTCTTCAAAATGACTGCTCATGCACAGATCTGCATAATACATAATGGGAAAAGATGATAATGTCACCTAACCAATAGCCCGGCAGGACGTAAATCCCATTCATCTCTGATCTCTTAGCGATGAGTAGAGAGAAGAGTTTGTAAGATATTATCTGTGTATTTCACAGGAGACGCAAACTCTCTGCAAAGGTCAGGAGAAATAAAATAGGTCCCAGTGTATGATGCAGCAATATCACACCACTAAAAAAAGGAAGACATTCAAACACTTTCCGCCGTGTCACATACATAGGAGATATTCTATCTCCCCGGCCTAGTGTGTGCTGATCCCAACAAAGGCGCCCTTTCCAACCAGCCTGCCCTTTGCCTTTTTATCTGGGGGACAGGGAGACGTATGTAGCGTTATCACAGGCTGCGGATCACAGAAGCCAAGTATCCCTCAGATCCAGCCTGCACTGCCGCCAGATTGGTACCTGCCCGGAATAGCATGCATGTTGTAATCACAGCCACCTCCATGACATTCCACAGCCAGCTGCACCACCAGGGATACCAACCAGATTTTTACTTATCTGAAAATCACGGACAGGCAACACATTTTACAGCACATTGGAAAATCTTAATATGATTATAGATTATAAGTAATATATGTCTGTACAGAATAGTGTGATGAACACAACTAGCAATTACTGTGAACTGATGCTCATGCACACGACTGTATGTACTTTGCGGTTCCCAAAACACGGATCTGCAAAATACAGAAGACATCCATGTTGCATCCGTTCTTTTGCAGGTCTGCGGACCATATTTTGTGGAATAGATATTCCATGTGTTTTCTACATCTGTGAGTCTGTTGCGCAAAAAGATGTCCTAGGACCATGGACCCCAAAAAAATTAAAAATGGCAAACGAATGTCACTTCTATTTTGCAGATCTGCGTTTTGCAGACCGTAAAATACATACGGTCGTGGCCATGAGGCCTAAGCTGCACAAGCTCTTCCAGTGTCCGAAAAATCTGGGACAGACTTTTTTTTATGTTATGGCTGTCCATGAATGACAAGTGTTTGGAAACCCTATACACCTGTCATCTTTTATTCTGCGGCTTCTAATGTGAATAGGTACAAGTATGCCGTATTGTAATGGATGCAGGACAAGTTACCCATACTAAATTATAGACAGCGTGTCAATAAACAGCATTATAATTACTATTATTATTACATATTAGTACTATTTCTGTATCAGCTTTAGAAGGTCTGTGAGTTCCTGCAGCTTTGTACTACATAAGGACGCCCAGACATCTATGGGTTCCGATTACCACTCCATACAACTCTGAGGTCAGTAGCAGAACTCTACAGGTTGCATCGGTCAACCTAAGACAGAAGGGCCCACAGGCAGCTCATCGCAATGAGGCCCTATTCCGACGTCCGTGATGACATTAGCGACAAGATGGTTAGTGGTTAATTATTATTATTATTTATTATTAAAGCGCCATTCATTCCAAAGCGCTGTACATATGAGAAGAGCTATACATACATAATATAGACAATTGCACTAATCATAAACAAGATGAGTTACAGACTGGTACAGAAGGAGAGAGGGCCCTGCCCGTGAGGGCTTACAATCTACATGGTATGGGAGAAGGACACAGTAGGTGCGGGTTAAGTTGGTCATGGCGGTATAGAGGCAGCAGGGTCACTGGTTGTAGGCTTGTCTGAAGAGGTTAATCCGCGAACATGTTTGTGTTTGGTCCGTGCGTCTGTTTTTTGCCCTTCCTTCTAAAGATAATGCCACAATTAAAATTAACCCCTTAGTGACCACCAATACGACTTTTTGATGGTCATTTTTTATTTTCCATGTCACTTTTTACATTTAAACTAAAACCAAAAATCCTACAGTTTTTGCACTGGCCACTATGTATAATAATTGCCACCACTTCTTGGTTTGTACAGATCACTTTACTGCAGTTACCTGCTTATCTATCATTCTAATCCTGCCTGTAATGATATCACCTCTGTGTATAGATAAGACAGGATCCACCATTCACAATCGGTGATTGTCAGAGCTTATCTATTCTTTCCTTATACAATGACCTCTGCACAGGTCACAGAGCATGCCTACAAAACTCTCCTATAGAAGTCAATGAGGTCCCCTCCTGATCATTGTGTCCATGGCCCATGGGGCTGCCGTAAAGCAATTTTTTAATACTTTCTAAATGCTGTTAAGAACAGTTTAGGCAAGATGGCCGCCCCATAATCATGTTCAGAAAATAGAATCAGAAAAGAAAAACATATTAGAAAAAAAGGAGATGTGTTACTATAGCAGATAAATTTCCTTTAACCCCTTAAGGACACAGCCCTATTTCACCTTAAGGACCAGGCCATTTTTTGCAAATCTGACCAGAGTCACTTTAAGTGCTGATAACTTTAAAACGCTTTGACTTATCCAGGCCATTCTGAGATTGTTTTTTCGTCACATATTGTACTTCATGACACTGGTAAAATGAAGTCAAAAAAATTATTTTTTTTGCACCAAAAAATACCAAATTTAACAAAAATTTGGAAAAATTAGCAAATTTCAAAGTTCCAGTTTCTCTACTTCTGTAATACATAGTAATACCCCCAAAAATTTGGATGACTTTACATTCCCCATATGTCTACTTCATGTTTGAATTATTTTGGGAATGATATTTTATTTTTTGGGGATGTTATAAGGCTTAGAAGTTTAGAAGCAAATCTTGAAATTTTTCAGAAATTTACAAAAACTCAATTTTTAGGGACCAGTTCAGGTCTCAAGTCACTTTGCGAGGCTTACATAATAGAAACCACCCAAAAAGGACCCCATCTAAGAAACTACACCCCTCAAGGTATTCAAAACTGATTTTGAATACGTTGTTAACCCTTTAGGTGTTGCACAAGAGTTATTGGCAAATGGGGAGGAAATTTGAGAATTTCATTTTTTTGCCTAATTTTCCATTTTAACCCATTTTTTCCACTAACAAAGCAAGGGTTAACAGCCAAACAAGACTGTATCTTTATTGCCCTGACTCTGCTGTTTACAGAAACACCCCATATGTGGCCGTAAACTACTGTACGGCCACACAGCGGGGCGTAGAGGGAAAGGTGCGCCGTTTGTTTTTTGGAGGGCTGATTTTTATGGACCGGTTTTTTGACACCAAGTCCCATTTGAAGCCCCCCTGATGCACCCCCAGATTATAAACTCCATAAAAGTGACCCCATCTAAGAAACTACACCCATCAAGGTATTCAAAACGGATTTTACAAACTTTGTTAACCCTTTAGGTGTTGCACAAGATTTAATGGAAAATAGAGATACAATTTCAAAATTTCACTTTTTTGGCAGATTTTCCATTTTAATTTTTTTTTTTCCAGTTACAAAGCAAGGGTTAACAGCCAAACAAAACTCATTATTTATGGCCCTGATTCTGTAGTTTACAGAAACACCCCATATGTGGTCGTAAACCGCTGTACGGGCACACGGCAGGGCGCAGAAGGAAAGGAATGCCATACGGTTTTTGGAAGGCAGGTTTTGCTGGACTGTTTTTTTTTACACCATGTCCCATTTGAAGCCCCCCTGATGCACCCCTAGAGTAGAAACTCCAAAAAAGTGACCCCATTTTAGAAACTACGTGATAGGGTGGCAGTTTTGTTGGTACTAGTTTAGGGTACATATGATTTTTGGTTGCTCTATATTACACTTTTTGTGCGGCAAGGTAACAAGAAATAGCTTTTTTGGCAGCGTTTTTTATTTTTTTATTTACAACATTCATCTGACAGGTTAGATCATGTGGTAATTTTATAGAGCAGGTTGTCACGGACGCGGCGATACCTAATATGTATACTTTTTTTTTTATTTATGTACGTTTTACACAATGATTTCATTTTTAAAACAAAAAAAATGTTTTAGTGTCTCCATAGTCTAAGAGCCATTGTTTTTTCAGTTTTTGGGTGATTATCTTAAGTAGGGTCTCATTTTTTGCGGGATGAGATGACGGTTTGATTGGCACTATTTTGGGGTGCATATGACTTTTTGATCGCTTGCTATTACACTTTTTGTGACGTAAGATGACAAAAAATGGCTTTTTTTACACCGTTTTTATTTTTATTTTTTTACGGTGGTCACCTGAGGGGTTAGGTCATGTGATATTTTTATAGAGCCGGTCGATACGGACGCGGCGATACCTAATATGTATACTTTTTTTTTATTTATGTAAGTTTTACACAATGATTTCATTTTTGAAACAAAAAAAATGATGTTTTAGTGTTTCCATAGTCTAAGAGCCATAGTTTTTTCAGTTTTTGGGCGATTATCTTAAGTAGGGTCTCATTTTTTGCGGGATGAGATGACGGTTTGATTGTTACAATTTTGGCGTACATGCGACTTTTTTGATCACTTTTATTACCTTTTTTTGGGAAGTAAGGTGGACAAAATTTCAATTTCATCATAGTTTTTTATTTTTTATTTTTATGGCGTTCACCGTTCGGGTAAAGTAACATGACCGTTTTATAGATCAGGTCGTTACGGACGCGGCGATACCAAACATGTGTAGGGAATTTTATTTTTTTAATTTTTAATCAGTGATAAATGTGTTTTTTGATTTTTACCTTTTTTTCACTTTTTTTTTGACCCAGACCCACTTGTTTCATGAAGATCCAGTGGGTCTGATGTCTGTATAATACAGTACAGTACAATATATATTGCACTGTACTATATTTTACTTACACTGAACAGATCTATGCTTTCAGCACAGATCTGTTCAGCACCATGGACAGCAGGACGCCTGAGAGGCGTCCTGTTGCCATGGGAACCTTCCCCGTCTGCTCAGTTATGGTCAGAACTGCGCAGACGGGGAAGGGTAAGGACGGGGCTCTGGGGGGGCTGTCTGGGGGCTCTCTCCCTCTCCATCGGGGGGCTGCAAAGGCACTGCAGCCCCCCGATCGGAGAGGGAGGGAGCTCCCTCTTACTGTTAACTTTTTCCATACAGCGGTCCGTACGGACCGCTGTATGGAAAGGGTTAAACGGCTGACATCGCATCACCGATGTCAGCCGTTTATACCAGGGTGCCAGCAATGTGCTGGCACCCTGGTATACCCACTGTACACCAACGATTACGCAATAGGAGGCGGGCGGGGGATTGCGATCCCGCCTGCCGCACCGCCCGCCTCCCGCACCGCCCCCACCGCCCGCAACACCCCCCCTGCACCTCCCACCGGGCTAAAATCATTCAGAGGTGCAGTGGGGGTGACAAATATATATTTTCGCCACACTAAAGTTTCTGATCGCCGCGGTCAGGGACCGCAGCGATCAGAAACTGCAGAAAGCGCAACAAACCGCAGGTCTGAATTGACCTGCGGTTTGTTGCGATCGCGGACATGGGGGGGTCACGGGACCCCCCCGCGCATTTAGCCGAGGTGCCTGCTCAATGATTTGAGCAGGCACCTTGTTCCGATCACAGCCGGCCGCACGGCAGTGATCGGAACAACACATGACGTACCGGTACGTCATGTGTCCTTAAGGACTCGGGAAACATGCCGTACCGATACGTCATGTGTCCTTAAGGGGTTAAATAAATAAAAAAATGCGCTTTTCAATGAAATAAATTGCTAAAATACAATCTGCCCCACACTACACAAATATCATGTAAATTATCCCCAACGGTGAATGCTGTAAAAAATAAAAATAAAGTGGCAGAATTGCTAATTTATTCTTAGTCACCACTGAAAAAACTTGTGATCTATGTAGCTTTTATTTATTTATCATATGATATATCAGTGTTTACTTATATTTAGATAAACCCTTTGCAAATTATGTTAATCTGATATATATCAGTGACTGTCGGACCGCTCCTGCGCCGAATACAGAAGCGCATGGCACAGGCGCGGGAAATCGAGCTGGAGCAAGGTTGGCTGTCAATCAAGAGGAGCGGGGCGGGCTGGAGGGATGCGGTGGCGGCAGAAATAGTGAGTAGACGGAGCCTCTAGGTGCTGAAAAGACGCCCCCATAGCACCTAGAGGCTCATTTGCATAGCAATAAAAGTTGGTTTTTAAGCTTAACGGCAGCAGACAAAGGTGAAACAAGAACACGGTTAGGTAGTGCAGACACTAGCAGATCACTGGTGTCAGTCAGCGAAAAAGCTCAAAATAGGGCAGTGGTGGCGAACCTTTGGCACTTTGCGATAAATAAGTGGGTTTTGGGTTGCAGTTTGGGCACTTGGTCTGTAAAAGGTTTGCCATCACTGGTATAGGGCATAGAGACCTTGCTCTGCATCCAGAAAAAACATCTCATTTCCAAACCCAAGCAAATCATCGCAGCGTTGTTCTGAGGCAGACTAGCTGAAGAGCAGATAACGCTGATTAAAGGCGTCTCAATATTTTCTGACAAGCAGACCATTCCCATCTTCTAAACTGCTGCCTGTATCCTCTGACCCAACACCTTCCTCCTTTAATTAACAGTAAAGCCACAACTTCTAGCAAAGGGCGGATTTCTCATGTCTGCACAATCTGATTTATAACGCTGCACACACATTTCCATACATCTTCATTGGCCCTAATGGTGCTTCCATTACTGGGAGGCTTGCTCTGAAGATTGCTGCGCACAGCTGCCCAATTTCCTGTGCAGCCCTATACATAATCATATGTCCACCGGAGTAAGGATGAAGATGAACATCAGAAGCCTGTGAAGTATTTGATGTGAGCGGCAGCTGAAACACATTTGTCAAATATTAACAAGCAACAATTTATAGCTACCTATTTGTAAATGAAGTCTATCAGCACAGATGGCCTTGCGGTTCGCCCGGCGGTCGCTTCGCGGCAAACTTTGCGCGTTCGCGATTTGTCGAACATGCAAACATATGGAGATATTCGCGCTCGCCATATTCTTTTACATTGTGAAGAACTTTGACCCATGACACATCCATCAGGTGGTACAGGACCGCCAATTGAGACGTTTCAGCACATGGACATACCCCCTACCTTATAAATAAACCTGATCTGGCCGCCATTTTACATTCAGTGTTTTGTCAGTGTTGGGAGAGGTTGCTGTGTGGAGCAGGGACAGGCTGTTAGGGACACCAAACGCTAGCTAATAGGGCCACAAAAGTCATTTTAAGGACCGGTATAGGTGTGCTATCGATCCGCACTTCCGCATCCATGCTTCCGTTTCTGCCAAAAAATAGAACATGTCCTATTCTTGTCCGCAATTGCAGACAAGATTAGGCATTTTCTATTATAGTGCCGGCAATGTGTGGTCCGCAAATTGCGGAATGCACATTACCGGTGTCCGTGTTTTGCGTATCCGCAAAACACTTACGACGTGTGAATAGACCCTCATAGTAACATTATTAAAGGTTACGTTTTCTCTTTATGTACAGTACAGACCAAAAGTTTGGACACACCTTCTCATTCAAAGAGTTTTCTTTATTTTCATGACTATGAAAATTGTCGATTCACACTGAAGGCATCAAAACTATGAATGAACACACGTGGAATTAAATACATAACAAAAAAGTGTGAAACAACTGAAAATATGTCATATTCTAGGTTCTTTAAAGTAGCCACCTTTTGCTTTGATTACTGCTTTGCACACTCTTGGCATTCTCTTGATGAGCTTCAAGAGGTAGAAAATTATATTGCCGATATTTTGCATTGAAGAAAATAATGAATGGAGATCGCAAATTCCAATAATACATCTGGTATGTCAATGTCCATGTTGTGGGACTATTTGTGCACTTCTAGTAATTATTTATTGGCTGCAAATATGAGCTGAAGGTTTTTCAGGTTCGTCTGCCATTAAAATGAATGGGACCCGCCGCAAACTTGCTGTTTGCGAACATTTGATCGCTTTCGAGCACCGTCCCAGCAGATGTTCGTCCATCACTATCTATCAGCAGAGGACTTACTTATGTATGGCCCATGCATATAGCAGTGCTATGTTCCATACCCAATTGTAAAGCGCAGTGGTATATGTTGGCACTATATAAATACTGTGTCTAGAAGGAGTCTGAATGGAGCAGCATCTGAGTATGTGCTATTTGATGTCTGTCGCACTGTCAAAAGCCGCCAAGCAGCAAGAAGAATGTTTGACCCCCTCTCTATTCAGACTCCTCCTAGCCATGGTCTTGCGGCAGCGGGTAGTGAAGTGGGTAAGTGAAAATTTTTTGTTATGGAAACGCTGCAAATTTACAGAGACTTCAAAATCTGTGGAAGCAAATATGTAGCATACCCTGAAGGCGATTCGAAAATAATCAGTCCCTTGTTTGTCTTAAAAGGCATACCAGAAACTATGGCGTAAAGTCAAGGGCTTTTTAGGCAAAAAAGGTTTGTAACTGTATAATAATTCTTCAATAAAAAAGTTCTGTAATCTTTTAATATACTTAGTGTAGCCATAGCTCGCCATTTTCATGATCCCTGCTTGCTCCAGTTTATACTAAAAAGCCTAAAATCCTGTATAGTCCTGTAGACCCTGTTTCATGGATTCGCAAAACTTCTGCCTGCACTGACCTCTGCCTGTTACTGACTACATGCCCTGCAGTGGTGTCTCTGACCCCCATGAATCAGCTGTCAACTACACCAGAACTACTACAGGAGGTAGCGGTCTGGTGGTCCCTTGCAGAGAAGTCTAGATTTCTGTATAGGGGTTTAAGGGTGAATACAGAGAGCGACCAGGATAACACCCTTAGGATTAGCCCAAAGTCAAACCGGTTGGTTGACACACCCACTGCTTTTGTCAATATTCAAATTCGCAATATTTCGTAAATATTTTGTAGAATATTCGTCATATATTCAAGAATTCGAGATTATATTCTTGATTCCAAAAATCGGCAATGTATTATTCGCGTAATGAGTGCAAAATACCGCCGTGGGTCACTTATGCCCCATTTTTCAAGCTGGTATAAGTTTCCTGAGACTGGAGAAAATGGTTGGCACGGCAGAACATCACAATGGCTTTATATGCAGATAGAGTGCTCCAATATATTTGCACTTGCTAATTTTCTGCAATTAATGATGCTCATATTTTTTCGCAATACGTGCAACTTGTGAAATCACAGCACTATGTCTGTAACATGTACAGTACAGACCAAAAGTTTGGACACACCTTCTCATTCAAAGAGTTTTCTTTATTTTCATGACTATGAAAATTGTAGATTCACACTGAAGGCATCAAAACTATGAATTAACACACGTGGAATTATATACATAACAAAAAAGTATGAAACAACTGAAAATATGTCATATTCTAGATTCTTCAAAGTAGCCACCTTTTGCTTTGATTACTGCTTTGCACACTCCTGGCATTCTCTTGATGAGCTTCAAGGGGTAGTCACCTGAAATGGTTTTCACTTCACAGGTGGGCCCTGTCAGGTTTAATAAGTGGGATTTCCTGCCTTATAAATGGGGTTGGGACCATCAGTTGCGTTGTGGAGAAGTCAGGTGGATACACAGCTGATAGTCCTACTGAATAGACTGTTAGAATTTGTATTATGGCAAGAAAAAAGCAGCTAAGTAAAGAAAAACGAGTGGCCATTATTACTTTAAGAAATGAAGGTCAGTCAGTCCGAAAAATTGGGAAAACTTTGAAAGTGTCCCCAAGTGCAGTCACAAAAACCATCAAGCGCTACAAAGAAACTGGCTCACCGCCCCAGGAAAGGAAGACCAAGAGTCACCTCTGCTGCGGAGGATAAGTTCATCCGAGTCACCAGCCTCAGAAATCACAGGTTACAGCAGCTCAGATTAGAGACCAAGTCAATGCCACACAGAGTTCTAGCAGCAGACACATCTCTAGAACATCTGTTAAGAGGAGACTGTGTGAATCAGGCCTTCATGGTAGAATATCTGCTAGGAAACCACTGCGAAGGACAGGCAACAAGCAGAAGAGACTTGTTTGGGCTAAAGAATGGACATTAGACCAGTGGAAATCTGTGCTTTGGTCTGATGAGTCCAAATGTGAGATCTTTGGTTCCAACCACCGTGTCTTTGTGCGACGCAGAAAAGGTGAACGGATGGACTCTACATGCCTGGTTCCCACCGTGAAGCATGGAGGAGGAGGTGTGATGGTGTGGGGGTGCTTTGCTGGTGACACTGTTGGGGATTTATTCAAAATTGAAGGCATACTGAACCAGCATGGCTACCACAGCATCTTGCAGCGACATGCTATTCCATCCGGTTTGCGTTTAGTTGGACCAGCATTTAATTTTCAACAGGACAATTACCCCAAACACACCTCCAGGCTGTTTAAGGGCTATTTGACCATGAAGGAGAGTGATAGGGTGCTGCGCCAGATGACCTGGCCTCCACAGTCACCAGACCTGAACCCAATCGAGATGTGAAGGCAAAAGGGCCAACAAGTGCTAAGCATCTCTGGGAACTCCTTCAAGACTGTTGGAAGACCATTTCAGGCGACTACCTCTTGAAGCTCATCAAGAGAATGCCAAGAGTGTGCAAAGCAGTAATCAAAGCAAAAGGTAGCTACTTTGAAGAACCTAGAATATGACATGTTTTCAGTTGCTTCACACTTTTTTGTTATGTATATAATTCCACATGTGTTAATTCATAGTTTTGATGCCTTCAGTGTGAATCTACAATTTTCATAGTCATGAAAATAAAGAAAACTCTTTGAATGAGAAGGTGTGTCCAAACTTTTGGTCTGTACTGTATGTATGGACAGCAGAACCCATCACACTGCCTAACACCCTGCACTGGAACATATCAGCTACACTATAGATCAATCTAACCTACACTGACTATCTCCCCCTAACTATCTGTATTATATATAAGTTAACTGTCTAATGTAATACAACAAAGCACAGAGCACAGCAATGACACTGCTGTCTCTAACTGCAATAAACTTTAGAAAATAGCTGCTGGGGAGGTTCTTATATAGTAAGGGGTAGGCAACTTTTCTATTGGCTGCTATGGATGTTGCTAAGCTGTGACAAAGCCTTCGCATTGGCCCACAAGCTAGAAGAAGGGAGGGATGATCACCTGATGTGTACTGTGTTAAAAAAAAAAAGTATATTCGTCATAACGAATATATAGCACTATATTCTAAATATTTGCAAATTCTCGAAGTGCCGATATTCGTGATAAAAATTAGCTTTTCGAATATTCGCGCTCAACACTAGTTGTCAAAAGCATTTGGTTTGTACAGGTTTTCAGCTATTGAATATAAACAAAAATGCTTGTTTCCATGGACAGCAAGCAGAGATCTTGAACATTGTGAAGACATTGAAAAAGTATTTCAGAAGGTTGTAAAACTTTTTTTTTTTATTATAGAATGATCTAAGCGTACCCAAATGTTCAGATAACTTTTCAGAATAAGCCACCATGTGTGTTTGCATTAACCTAGAAAATATCCCCTAAATATACTAACCAAAAATATGAAACGCAACAAATTCGGTTTTGCTCCCATTTTGCATGAGCTGAACTCAAACATCATCTCCACAACCAGGGGCGCTGTGAAGAACGGGGCTCTCACTGGCGCTTCGCACTCTGGATCTATCCCTGTTGGACAATTCTTACGGGTACGCAGGATATGTTCTACTGAAGCTATATTTGAAGAACGTGCGCAGGAATTGAAGCAATGTTTTTCTAACAGTCAACGCTCTATCAAGACTGCATATAAAAGGGCAAGGTCATGCACCCGCTCGGATCTGCTTTATTCCAGGAAGGTGAGACCGGATGAAAATCAAGCAAGGTTCATTACGAACTACCCCTCCAGATGGCATGAAATGAGAGCCTGCTTGGAGAAGTATTGCCCGGTTCTTTTGACAGATCCAGTGGCGAAATATGCTTCGTCAGGCCCTTCTTTGGTCGCAAGCACATCTAAGAATCTGAGAGACTATCTGGTGAAAAGCTTCTATACGAAACAGATTCCTCCGATCTTTCCTGGTGTTGGCAGACCCAAGTGGGGGTTTGTACCTTGTGGTAAATGTGTGGCCTGTACTAATATGGTGAGGGCTGTGGATTTTTCAGACACTACTGGTGAGAAGATCTTTTCAATTACCCACCGATTGACAGCATAGCGGTGGTGTATTATGCGACATGTCCTTGTCCAAAAGTATATGTAGGGCTCACAAAAAGAAAGCTTAAGTAAGGCCTCATAAAAGAGAGCTGAAGATCACTTTATTTTTTCTGTTTATGAATATGTATTTTACTATGCTGCTCACATTGTTCACTATTCTTTCACTTCACACACATCCAATTTTGTATTTTTTTTATATTCATATACTTTTTACGCCTGTTATGACTTAGTATTTATTTATCAGCTTTTTTTTTTCATTTTTCACTTTTTATGCATCATGTCACTTGGTTCTAAGCACTCTTAGATCATGTTCACTTATTCTGTTGTATGTGCTCTTTAATATATATATACACCGGTGTATATATATATTTTTTTTCAATTGGATCATGATATTTTATTTATTCAACTCTGCTAGGGTATGTTTTTCATGTGTTGGTGTCCCATCGGCATTCCCGCAATCTAAGTATCGCGGTTTTGCCGGGGATATCATGTGACTTGACGAGCTGTCATGTGACAGCCACATCATTGCGCAATGCTCTATATTTTTTTCATTCCCCGTACATTCCTCGATCTTCTCCCTCCCCCCTTGCATTTTAGCGCTAATTGTCCAGATGCCACTTATCTTTAATTATGTAGTGGGGTTCATGATTGGCTGGCCACTGTATTTAATGTGTGTCTCTGGGAGATGGTCCGCCGAAACGCTCGTTGGGGCTGGCGCCATCCCAGAGAAGACACATAATAGGTAAATAGACTCTGTTTATTGTATGAGATGGTTACTGTATATGCACTTTCACTTTAGTATTATGTAATATGTACTATGTATAATAGGGATTGAGTCACTATTTGTGCCTCCTGTTGTGGATGTCGCCTTTACATAGAATGTGTCGGCAGATAAGAACCATTTGGCCCATCTAGTCTTCCCAATATACTAAATACTATGGATAGCCCCTGGCCCTATCTTATATGAAGGATGGCCTTATGCCTATCCCATGCATGCTTAAACTCCTTCACTGTATTTGCAGCCACCACTTCTGCAGGAAGGCTATTCCATGCATCCACTACTCTCTCAGTAAAGTAATACTTCCTGATATTACTTTTAAACCTTTGCCCCTCTAATTTAAAACTATGTCCTCTTGTAGCAGTTTTTCTTCTTTTAAATAATCTCTCCTCTTTTACCTTGTTGATTCCCTTTATGTATTTAAAAGTTTCTATCATATCCCCTCTGTCTCGCCTGGTAAGTTTTATCCTGCAATCCATGTATTAGTTTAGTAGCTCTTCTCTGAACTCTCTCCAAAGTATCAATATCCTTCTGGAGATATGGTCTCCAGTACTGAGCACAATACTCCAAATGAGGTCTCACTAGTGCTCTGTAGAGCGGCATGAGCACCTCCCTCTTTCTACTGGTAATGCCTCTCCCTATACACCCCAGCATTCTGCTAGCATTTCCTGCTGCTCTATGACATTGTCTGCCTACCTTTAAGTCTTCTGAAATAATGACCCCTAAATCCCTTTCCTCAGATACTGAGGTTAGGACTGTAGCAGTGATTTTATATTCTGCTCTCTGATTTTTACGCCCCAGGTGCATTATCTTACACTTATCAACATTAAATTATTCTGCGCGCCCAAACTCTGTGTATATAGGACCTGTTTTATTAGAGGTTTGTTATTGTCAGAGCTTGATCCCACCACAGCCAGGTGCTTCCAAAAACCCGGACCGGCAATTTAAATCCAGTCCGGTATTTGACCCCACCTGGCTGCAAATCAGCCCAGCAGCACACGCTGGGAGGAAAATACCTGTTTCCCCAGACCATTTGTAAATTGTGTTAATAAATTATACTTATATTTCATGTGGCCTGGAAATCTTTATTGGCATATAGGTATATACTTTTGTTGCCATAGTCATGAGTGGATTGTGTCATGCATGGTATTGATGCGTATGGATGGTTGTTTCATTCATTCATTTATTTTTGATTTATGGTTTACAAAAATGTTTGGGGTATATTTGGGTCTGTGGTAGTTCTACTACTATTGCCTAATCTGCATATCATTACTGTCATGTTCATTTATTACATTTGTAATAAAGTACGTTGTTGGTCCCCGGTCTGTTTCTGCCTGTATCCTGTTTGCACAAAGTTACTGAGGCCCGCATGGGCCCGAGGAACGTGACAGTTCATATAAAAAGACTGGGTAGAACGAGCTACCCAGTTTATTATTATAGATACATCGAATGGTTAAGATGATTTTACGGTACAGAGACAGACCAGTCAGCATCCTCTTTTCTCAGGGACCCACCTTCTCAAAGTTGCTGCAGGGAGCCCTATAATCAACCTTGTAGTGTTTTGCTGCTGCCTGCCACTGTGTAAGCAGGTTATATTTGCATTTAGCTGTACAGTGGGCTCACAGAATGAATTTCAATGGTGAGCCAAAGACACCCCAGTGTGACACTGGCAATTGGGTTAAATCTGTGAGGAGGTTGGTGTGAACTATCTGACTAGAAGACAAGGTTTAACTCTTGTGACACAGTGAGGGGAATTGTCTGGGGAAATAGGTATTTTCCTCCCAGTGTGTGCTGCTGGGTTGATTTGCAGCCAGGTGGGGTCAAATACCGGACTGGATTTTAATTGCCAGTCCGGGTTTTTGGAAGCACCTGGTGTCACGGATGGTGTTGCAGAAAACAAGAAGTAACAAATAAAGATCCGACTGACTTGATCCCAAACTAAGAAACCAAAAGGGTGAGCCCTATTAAAGCCCTATAGCTCCCCCTGACTGCTCAGCCCATGCAAAGATCTCTGTGATAGAAAGTTGCATGTCCACGTACCTAGACTGAGTGACACCTGAAAACACTATAATAGTGAGGGGACACGACCACCGGCTCCCTGCACTTAATACGGAGGGAGTCGGGGTCACCTAGAATCAAGCCAACAGGAAAACACAAATAAAGGGAAAGACTTATCTAAGAAACCAGCAGTAGCAAACTTCTAGCAGTGAGCACAATCCAGGAAGTAGTATAAACCGCAAAGTGAGGCAGTATGGGAGGGGATATAAAGGGAGGCAATCACTGCTAATAGGATTAAGATAGAGGGATGGCACTCTAATCATAGGTAGTGTATGGAAGAGGAATATTTATTATGAGCTGGCTGGTTGTGCCAGGAAACAATGATAAAAAGAGTATAAAATACAATGAGTATAAAATACAATGAAATACAATGTAGGATGGGCCTTCAGTTAGATGCTCCTAGTAAAATCAGGCAGAAATAGTGGATATAGGATAAAATACAATAATAATAATATAATATAATAGTATTTAATAGTGGATAAAAAATTAAAAAAAATTAAAAAATTAAAAAAAATTAAAAAAAATGAGGAAAAAATGATAAAACATAAGATAAAAAAATTCTTTGGATACAAAAGTCTGAGGTAGTAGTATGGTCAGAGTACTGTGGACCTACTGGAAATAAGTGTAGGTAACTGATCCAATAGTGTCCCAAAAAGAATAGATAAGTCACTTGGGTGGGCAGGTAGGGACTTCCTTTAGGAGGTATAGTACTGTTCTAGTTCTGTTCTTTTGTCCCAGATAGATGAGATGTACACCTCTAATTAAGGGTTAATCCAAAATTGGTACTGATCACTCATGTCTCAGATAAATAGCATAGTGTCTCCCATTGATATCTGTTTAATTTTGTAGAGGGTGGTCCAGTGGTCATAGATTGTGTTGTAAATACTGCTATATTAGCAGGTACATTACCCTCCTTCGTTCGGCTGGTGAGCGGCTCCCGGCAGGCGTGCGGCGTCCACGTGTGTTGTTCCTGCTCGCGGGGCTGGATGCTCTGCCTATTCATTACTGTATGTGTTCGTCACTTCCAGTGACATCACCTATACTCACTGGTCTTCCCGCTCGATTCTCGTCGGCGTTCCACGTGGGGGCCGGTTGGCGGGAAAAAAGCTGGAACTTTCAAATAGATGTTATGCTCCGGAGTACTATAGTTTTCATGAATGGCAATATGAGCCCTAGAATCGGGGGTAATATCGAATCTAATGTATTCTTAGGGATATTATGGCGAGTCAACAAATATGGAACAAGGGAGAGATATATAATTCCGTAGTTGTAGATTTCAATGCTAGACATAGAATAACTTTGAGGGCAATAGAGGATTATCTTTTAGGTTGACAATAATATTCGTTGTATTTTCTAGGTCCTGTGATGTCTGTTGTCACAGGACCTAGAAAATACAACAAATATTATTGTCAACCTAAGTAACGTGACCCTAAATGAACCACAACAGAGATGATTGAATAAAGGACTCAAATTCTCCCCTACAGCTAAAATGGACAAGTTTAACGCATATATAGGAATAAAGAAGTTTGTGAGAAAACTCTGCCTAAAAAAATATTTTATCAAGAACCCAATATCTAGTCATACTGACCTTAAAATGAAATCCACAAAGTACCCAAAACAAGAAATGGGAGACGATATCGCTACATTCCGGAAATGTATAGAGTCAGAAATTAGGAAAATGAACGTAAATAAAACACACTTCAACATGACCAAAAGAGAGATACATGCAATAAAACAACTACAATCTACCCAGAACTTAACTATAAGACCAGCAGACAAAGGGGGGGGGGGGGGGGGGGGGGGAATTGTTCTGCAAAATACAGAAGACTACAATATAGAATGTAAAAGACAACTATTAGACCTCCATACATATACCATCCTTAAAAAAGATCCGACAGAGAATTTTTACAAAGAACTAGTAATACTGACACAAGCTGGTAGAGAAAAGAGTATCCTAAACGAACAGGAATTTACATTCATAACCAACTCACAGAATAGAATTCCCATTTTCTATTGTCTACCAAAAATCCATAAAAATCCAACCAATCCACCCGGTAGACCAATAATCTCAGGAATCGGATCCCTCACTTCAAATCTCTCCCAGTATATAGACAGACTACTCCAGCCCACAGTTAAACTAATACCATCCTACATCAAAGATACAACAGACATAGTGAAGACATTAGAACAGGTGGAATATCAAAAACACTGGCTCCTGTGTACAATGGATGTAAATTCACTTTACACTATTATCAACCATAACCATGGTACTGCCGCCCTGAGAGAACAATTGAATCATTATCGGACCCTACACACAGATCAGATTGATTTCTTAATAGAAAGTGTACTCTGCATCCTTACACACAACTATTTCATGTTTGACTCATCATTTTATCTACAGCAACGTGGCACCGCCATGGGTACCAGGTTCGCCCCCAGTTATGCCAATATTTTCATGGCCCAGTGGGAACACGATTACATCACCCCTCTACTGGGGATGAGCCTGGTACTATGGCGGAGGTACATAGATGACATCATTTTCATTTGGAGTGACACAAGGAACAAATTAGACACATTTCTGGAGGACATCAATGCCAATGATAGAAACATAACACTTACAATGAACATAAGCGAGACGCAAGTCGAATTCCTCGATCTACTGATTCAAATAACGGAAAACAAACTTCACTGTAGTACATATCAGAAACCAGTGATGAAAAACAACTTTATCTTACACTCAAGCAGCCACCTACCAAGTTGGCTATTAAATATCCCGACGAGTCAATTTAGACGACTCAAGAGGAACTGCACATTAGACAGCCAATTTGAGATAGAAGCAGAGAATTTGAAGAGACAATTTATAGCTAAGGACTATCCACTAACAATAATAGACAGATCATTGGACAAAGTAAGGGCAATGGACAGAACAACATTCTTTGACCAAACCACTAGAAACATGATAAAAAAAGAAGAAACCCCCAGAATCATTCTACCATACAATGCACACTATAAAAAACTAGAGACGAGCATCCATAAGCATTGGCAACATATCCTAAGAGATAAAATCATCGGTCAGATATTACCCGACAAACCACAGATCACCTACACTAGAGCTCCTAACCTTGGATTAAAAGTGGCACCAACAATAAAGAAGACTATGACTAAACTCAATTCAAGTTGGCTAACATTGAAGGGGTTTTTTAGGTGTGGCAAATGCCGTAACTGTAAAATCACAAATTTTCCGAGAAAGACGACCACGGTAAATGCGACACACAGCACATACATACACCAGATTCAGGAACACCTATCGTGCTGTTCCAGTGACGTTATCTATGTTCTACAATGACCCTGTTCCAAACAGTACATTGGACGTACAAAAAGACTTCTTAAAACGCGAATATCAGAACACATATCGAACATTAAAAAAGGCTATGAACTACACTCTGTCTCTAGACACTACAAAGAAAAACATAATTGCGACCCGTCATCACTCACCTATACAGCTATAGAAAAAAATTACACATCAATGGAGAGGCGGCAATCGTATAGCGGCGATGTCCAGGATCGAATCTAGAAGAATATTCGAGTTCAACACAATAATCCCAAATGGATTAAATGGAGATGGAAATCTTCGGATTTTTATGAATAGGACCCAACACCAATGGGTGGGGTGCCCCCCTTGAGATTTGGGATCGTAGTCTGGCTGTCTATCAGCACTCCGACCCCTCCTCCCAGGTGGGTCCCTCCCCCTCCTCCTCAATCAACATCCCCCTATAATTTTTCATTTTTCGCTTACCAAATCCACAATCTGGACTCTTCCATACACCATAATATAGGCAGAAATTATTTGATCAAACCTAAGATATAAAACTGAAGATAATCCTCTATTGCCCTCAAAGTTATTCTATGTCTAGCCTTGAAATCTACAACTACGGAATTATATACCTCTCCCTTGTTCCATATTTGTTGACTCACCATAATATCCCTAAGAATACATTAGATTCGATATTACCCCCAATTCTAGGGCTCATATTGACATTCATGAAATGATTATTAATATTGTTCCCATCTTTAAGTCCAGATATATTGCTGTATTGTATTCTTCAACTTTTATTTTTATTATATTTTTATTTTTATTATATTTTTACTTATATCCACTCTACAACTGGGAGTATCATTGATCCGATTGTTTTGAGATATATTAATCCCATTCCCTTGATCCACTGGTCCATGCCAGATGTTACTAAACACCAAGAGACATCATTTGAGACCACTCCTCTAACTACTAATTGGATCCAATTAGGACCCTATATCTGGTCCAAATGAGAAAGGCTACCCATTCCCACTGAAGGAGCAGTACGCTCCGAAACGCGTATGGGGTTTTTTGTGGTAGCCATATCCAAGCCAAGCTAGCTAGCAACAAAAAGGATCCTAAAAACTATAGTACTCCGGAGCATAACATCTATTTGAAAGTTCCAGCTTTTTTCCCGCCAACCGGCCCCCATGTGGAACGCCGATGAGAATCGAGCGGGAAGACCAGTGAGTATAGGTGACGTCACCGGAAGTGACGAACACCTACAGTAACGAATAGGCAGAGCATCCAGCCCCGCGAGCGGGAACAACACACATGGACGCCGCACGCCTGCCGGGAGCCGCTCACCAGCCGATCGAAGGAGGGTAATGTACCTGCTAATATAGCAGTATTTACAACATAATCTATGACCACTGGACCACCCTCTACCAAATTAAACAGATATCAATGGGAGACACTATGCTATTTATCTGAGACATGAGTGATCAGTACCAATTTTGGATTAACCCTTAATTAGAGGTGTACATCTCATCTATCTGGGAAAAAAGAACAGAACTAGAACAGTACTATACCTCCTAAAGGAGGTCCCTACCTGCCCACCCAAGTGACTTATCTATTCTTTTTGGGACACTATTGGATCAGTTACCTACACTTATTTCCAGTAGGTCCACAGAACTCTGACCATACTACTACCTCAGACTTTTGTATCCAAAGAATTTTTTTTTATCTTATGTTTCCTCATTTTTTTCAATTTTTCATTTTTTCCATTTTTTTCATTTTTTATCCACTATTAAATACTATTATATTATATTATTATTATTGTATTTTATCCTATATCCACTATTTCTGCCTGATTTTACTAGGAGCATCTAACTGAAGGCCCATCACCTACACTGTATTTCATTGTATTTTATACTCATTGTATTTTATACTCTTTTTATCATTGTTTCCTGGCACAACCAGCCAGCTCATAATAAATATTCCTCTTCCACTACCTATGATTAGAGTGCCATCCCTCTATCCTAATCCTTAATTCTCACCACAAGCGTCGGGTACGCTGTTTGGATTGAGCACCTTATTCCATTTTTTGGGCTTTAGTGAGCCGCCCCACCACAATTTTTTAATCACTGCTAATAGATGACAGCTGGGAGAGGGAGAAGAGATGTCAAAGCGAAACCAAAACAAAAGAACATCATGCAGGAGGTACTGAAGAACGTCTATCAGAACTTCTCAGAGATCTGGTGGTGACACCTGGCTGTCCTTAAATAGGCAGTTGGACTCAGCAGCAGGATCTCTGTGTTGGGATCTGAGGCTTGGTGCCAGGTTGGAGGGCTGAGACCCATGGGCCGAGGAAACAGGCCTCCTAAAGCCTGCCGTGGACTGTTGGAGGCGGAACTGTCATAAAGGTGACTTGTCTTATATGAACTTTCCAATTTGTGTGAAGTAACACCAAGATGTACTTTCGATTGTGTGTGAAGTAAACACCAAATGCACAAAACGCATTGTTTTGTGCATTTGCCTCAAGTGTGAATAAACACAGAAGTTTTATGTTAAGAACTTGTTTTTTGCCTCTGTACTGTGTCTGCTAACCCTATCTACCAGAGCGAAACCCCACACTCTGAAGAACGCAACTGAGAAAAGGAGGCAGTTAGAAAACCTTTGGGGGTAACATTGTCATCTGGCTGGTGAAGAGTTATGAATGAGAAATGTTCAGGCAATTACAGAATAATGATTGCTATAAGAAATTAATATTTAAACCCCTTTCAATATGGGATTCAACTGGATTATATCTGACTTACAGCATGGTGGTTGAAGAGGGGATTTTTGCTTCTTGGAAAATGGAGATTTATGTATATCTCCATTTTCCATCCCTTCTATTCTATTCCTAGCATGTTGCCCTTGTTTCCCATACAACCTGATTATCCTGTGTATAATTACACCTCTTCCAGTCCTTCATATACCCCCAGGAGCAACTCACAACCCTCGCAGATACATATACATAAAAATAGTTTACTGGTAACATAGAGATGACAAAGCAATGGACATTATACATAAAGATACAGATAACACAATACATAGAGAACACCACCACACAACACAGCCCCCTCAGTTCCTGCGCACCCTGGATGCTAAGCAAATGTGGCTAATAATGTGTATGTACAGTACAGACCAAAAGTTTGGACACACCTTCTCATTCAAAGAGTTTTCTTTATTTTCATGACTATACAAATTGTAGATTCACACTGAAGGCATCAAAACTATGAATTAACACATGTGGAATTATATACATAACAAAAAAGTGTGAAACAACTGAAAATATGTAAGATTCTAGGTTCTTTAAAGTAGCCACCTTTTGCTTTGATTACTGCTTTGCACACTCTTGGCATTCTCTTGATGAGCTTCAAGAGGTAGTCACCTAAAATGGTCTTCCAACAGTCTTGAAGGAGTTCCCAGAGATGCTTAGCACTTGTTGGCCCTTTTGCTTTCACTCTGCGGTCCAGCTCACCCCAAACCATCTCGATTGGGTTCAGGTCCGGTGACTGTGGAGGCCAGGTCATCTGGCGCAGCACCCCATCACTCTCCTTCATGGTCAAATAGCCCTTATACAGCCTGGAGTTGTGTTTGGGGTCATTGTCCTGTTGAAAAATAAATGATGGTCCAACTAAACGCAAACCGGATGGAATAGCATGCCGCTGCAAGATGCTGTGGTAGCCATGCTGGTTCAGTATGCCTTAAATTTTGAATAAATCCCCAACAGTGTCACCAGCAAAGCACCCCCACACCATCACACCTCCTCCTCCGTGCTTCACGGTGGGAACCAGGCATGTAGAGTCCATCCATTCACCTTTTCTGCGTCGCACAAAGACACAGTGGTTGGAACCAAAGATCTCAAATTTGTACTCATCAGACCAAAGCACAAATCTCCACTGGTCTAATGTCCATTCCTTGTGTCCTTTAGCCCAAACAAGTATCTTCTGCTTGTTGCCTGTCCTAAGCAGTGGTTTCCTAGAAGATATTCTACCATGAAGGCCCGATTCACACAGTCTCCTCTTAACAGTTGTTCTAGAGATGTGTCTGCTGCTAGAACTCTGTGTGGCATTGACCTGGTCTCTAATCTGAGCTGCTGTTAACCTGCGATTTCTGAGGCTGGTGTCTCGGATGAACTTATCCTCCGCAGCAGAGGTGACTCTTGGTCTTCCTTTCCTGGGGGCCGGTCCGCATGTGAACCAGTTTCTTTGTAGCGCTTGATGGTTTTTGTGACTGCACTTGGGGACACTTTCAAAGTTTTCCCCATTTTTCGGACTGACTGACCTTCATTTCTTAAAGTAATGATGGCCACTCGTTTTTCTTTACTTAGCTGCTTTTTTCTTGCCATAATACAAATTCTAACAGTCTATTCAGTAGGACTATCAGCTGTGTATCCACCTGACTTCTCCACAACGCAACTGATGGTCCCAACCCCATTTATAAGGCAGGAAATTCCACTTATTAAACCTGACAGGGCACACCTGTGAAGTGAAAACCATTTCAGGTGACTACCTCTTGAAGCTCATCAAGAGAATGCCAGGAGTGTGCAAAGCAGTAATCAAAACAAAAGGTGGCTACTTTGAAGAACCTAGAATATGGTTGTTTCACACTTTTTTGTTGTGTATATAATTCCGCATGTGTTAATTCATAGTTTTGATGCCTTCAGTGTGAATCTACAATTTTCATAGTCATGAAAATAAAGAAAACTCTTTGAATGAGAAGGTGTGTCCAAACTTTTGGTCTGTACTGTATATACAGTATATCCAGAGTCCACTAATATACAGCCTACTGGATCTACAACCATCCAGTACCTGACCATTAGTATATGTACATATAGAGAGTCCTGCATAAACAGCATATATAATCTATTGGTAATACAATCGCCGACTACAAATATCTATATGTACACATATAAAGTCTACTGGGATATTATACTTATGTACATACCCACATACGCACACATATAACTTAGCTTCCTCCTGAAGTGCTGTTGTTCCAGTGGGTGGCAGGAAGAGAGCGCACCTCACTCCCAACTTTCACCTATATGTTGCTGTGTCCCAGCCCCCCACCATAGACTCCACCATGTGACCACCCAAATATCTTCCCCCATCTCTTGGTCAAGAGGATGTTGTTCAACTGCCTTAGATATGCTAACAAGGGACACAATGCTACTGGCCATACTGAATGGGTGAATACCACTGGGTCCAATTATTAAGCATATTTGTGTGGTCATCAGGATGAGGTTCTGGCTGAAAGCCATATTTCCCTTAACAGTGGTCTTAACAAAACACCAAAAGGAGGGTCTCCTAATTCCCAAACCTACTGTTGTAACTACTGCATTTATTTACTACTGCCATAGATACACAAAATTCCAGCAATCCATCTGAGAGACCAATTGTGTCTGGGTGCAATAACATCTGTGAATCATTGTGTAAGTACTTACTGTAGATTTCTTTCTTCATCCGATTGTGGACTTGCCCACCAGAATATCAGAAGATCCACCGATGGGATCAAGCTCTGACAATAACAAACCTCTAATAAAACAGGTCCTATATACACAGAGTTTGGGCGCGCAGAATCATTTCCTCTGGTGGGCCGAAAGGACTTCAGTCCGACGCTGGACACTCCAGTCATACATTAAGGACATCAATGATGTGTACCTCAGATTAGATGTTCAATTGGAGACAGAGATTTGGTTAGTGACATGTGACATGGTGTCACTCAAAACATCCATCAGACGTCATTGTGGACTGGAAGCAGTGCTCGTGTGCACTCACATGTGAATTTGTTCCTGGGATTGTAGGAGAGGAGAACATTTTTTAACATTGAGAAGGTACAATACTGCAGTTGCTTCATTGATATCTTACTATTCTGGCATGGAACAGAGGAGGAACTACATGGATTTATGACCAGTTTAAATGGCAATAATTGTAACTTTAAACTTACTTATAGGATGAGTAAGATGATTATTGTTTTTTATTTATTTACAGTTACAGGTGGATGAGGATGGCTTCCTACAAACAGACATTTTTCAGAAAAGTACAGCGGTGAATTCCCTTTTCACATTCCCCCACACTTGCTGCAGAAGATCCTGGTCAAATAATTACCAGCCCAGACAATTTGTTTTGATGAAGAGCGTTTTAAGAAATAAGCTAGCCGTCTGAAACAGAGATTCCAGTATAAGGGATACATTTTTTTTTATATATATATATATATATATTTTTATATTTTTTTATATTTTTATATATTTATATTTATATATATTTTTTTATAAAAATATTTTATAATTTATTTTTATTTATTTATTTTACATTGTTGTAAAAAAATGTTTTTCTTTTCGCTTTATTATTCAAAAAATTTAATAAAATTTAAATTTACAAGAGATTCCAGTATAAGGGATACAGCAAGCACATCCGCAATATCCAGTCCCCATAGCTCTGTGCGATTTTATTGTGTATAAAAACCGATTTGATACATATGCAAATTAACCTGAGATGAGTCAGAGCTTGAAAATATGACTCTTCTCTGGTCACACAAGTAAGATATGACTCTTTTATGTTAATTTGCATATGATCAAATCGGGTTTTTTACACAATAAAAGCACACAGAGCTATGGGGACTGGATATTGCGGATGTGCTAGTGGCCATCTAGCAGCCCATGTCCTCAGCTTTATACACAAAATCCCGGCGACAGGTTCCCTTTAAATGGGCATTTGAACATGCCAAAACAAGTTAGAGGAGAACTTTATTACAGATGAAATTACCAACAAAGAATGGTAATTCTTACGCTAAAAGTAGGGAGGTATGTGAAGCACTGACAAAACTTTGGCCCATCCTCCTGTCTGATCAGGTACTATGTAAATACTGACCTGGGAATCCTTTAGTTTCCTATAGGTGATCTAAGAATTTAAAAGATATGTTGGTGCGCAGTTACCACCCTGGCAAAAGTCCCGTTACAGCTTTTGGCTCTAAGGGCAAAAATAGGGATGTTAGTATTACCCATGTGTGTTGCTTGTCCAAATGTTGAAAAAGAAGTGTTTGAGGACTCCATGGGAACAAAACAATATCGGATTACCAATCACATTAACAGTAATACCCAGGCAGTCATTTACTATGCCATAGATCCTTGTAATAAAATTTATGTGGGACTTATCTATACAGAATTCTGAAAGAGGATGAGGGAACTTTTCCAGGATATATGCCAAGCTAGGGAATGTACAGACATGAAACATTTAAAACTTATTCCACAACACAAAATGGCCCACAATTGTGATGAGACTTTACTAAAAATCCATGGAGCTGATCGTGTTTTGATAAATGTGAGAAGTAGAAACTTGAAGAAGTTACTTGCCCAATGTGAACTAAAATGGATTTTAATACTTAAAGAGGTTGGTTCATCTCAGACATCGCTAGGATATGCCATCAATGTCAGAGAGGTGTTAGTCCCACCTCTGGGACCTGCTGTTAACTCCAGACTGGGGCCCCCAAAGTGAAGGATTTTCTGTATTTGTGGAACTTCCAAAGGGTGAATAGTGTGCACAGTGCATGCACTGTGCGCTCACCATCACCTTAGCGGGCCTGTTCCGGAGGTGGGTCTATCCTAGTGATATGCCATCAATGTCTGATACAGGAATACCACTTGAGTAATGGGTTGATTGATTGTCAGCATATGGTCTGGGATTTATTTAATTAAACTCTGACTTTGTGGTTTCTTTATTTTTTTTTGTATGTTTTTAGGTTGGTTGTTTTATTTTTATTTTAATGTTTCTTTTTTGTCCCCTGACCAATGGTGGATATGACTGTTAGTAGTTAGATGTGATCACGTACCTGGGAGTGAACCCTGAATGCTGAAATTGAATACTGTGAGTGTTACTTTTTTTTATAATTGTTTACACATTTTAAAGCACATTATTTTCCATCTTTGCCTTAGGCCCTAGGGTGTGACTATATTGTAATGTTGAATTGTCTGTAATTATATCTAAGAGGATATTTTCCACATACATACGTTTTTAGTAACATCATGGATCCGATCGAAGGGAGAGAGTGATTATGGAGGAAGATGTGACTATACCGGAGAGGACTTTCTGCATAATTTTATACGCTGACTAACTTTGCATAGACTTTTGATATACAATGCATTTGAAAAGTACTTACCTTTCATTTTTTCTAATTTTGTTATGTTGTGGCCTTGTGCTAAAATAAAAATGTAAGTTTTCCCTATAATGACAAAAACTGAATGTTAGAAATCTTTGCTAATTTATTGAAAAGGAAAAACTAAAATCTTGCATTGACATAAGTATTCAGACCTTTTACCCAGTACTTCTTTTAAGCACCTTTGGCAGCTATTACAGCCTCCAGTCTTATTGGGTATGATGCCACAAGGTTTACACAGGTTGGAAGGGGATCATCAGTGGACAGGGTTTTCTCTAAGCCAGTCCAGTGTTGTCTTGGCTATGCCATTGGGGTCGTTGCTTTGTTCCATTTAGCTTTCCCTCAATGCTAATCAGTCTCCCTATTCCAGCCACTGAAAACACCCCCATAGCATGATGCTGCCATAGTTCACTGTAGGAATAGTATTAGACAGGAGATGAGCAGTGCCTGGTTTCTTCCAGGCATGATGCTTCGAATTGAGGCCAAAAAGTTTAATCTTGATTACATTAGACCAGAAAATCTTGCTTCCCACAGGTCCTTTAGGTGCTTTTTTGCAAACTCCAGGTGGTCTTTCGTGTGACTTCTACTGAGGAGAGACTTCTTTCTGGCCACTCTGCCATAAAGCCCAGATACGTGGCATGCACAGTGATGATTGACCTTCTGGAAGTCTCTCCTATATGCACACAGGGTCTTTGGAGTTCAGCCAGCTTGACCATTGGGTTTTTGGTCAACTCTTATCAAGGTCCACTCCCCTGATTACTTAGTTTGATGTGGAGGTCAGCTCTACGAAGAGTCCAAACTTCTTCCATTTAATATTTATGTA